>NC_056748.1:929468774-929576274 GCF_019279795.1 Protopterus annectens | reverse complement strand
GCTTGCATGAAGAGGTGCTTTATCGAGTTGCATTCTGAACCTGGAATAATTGTTGGGTTCCTTTAGTTCATTGGTGAGAGCTCGCCAAAGAGTGGGAGCCTGCAAAGAGAATGCATGTGCAGTGCTCTGCAGTTTGGTTCTAGGGGTAGTGAGAGTTGGTGTGACTTGGGTGTAGTGTGTCCAGTTGTATGAGGATTTTTTTCATGAAGTTTAGCTGCAAATGGAGCAGACATTTGCACCTGGACTAATTTCTCAAGTATTGTTTCTGACAGTAGGTTAGGGATAGCTATATGGCTTTTTCAACGGTGAGAGAGTGGTGCTTACAGAGAGATGAATTTGTAATGAATCAGCAGATGCTGTTGGAGACTGGAGTGTAGTAATGTGTTTCTTTGAGGTGGGTGTGAAAATAGGTATTCCCTAGTCTTCCTGAGAGAGGAGAACTCCCTTGTCGATTGCTGGTTGAGATAAAAAATTGGAGATTTGTTTTTTTTTTGTTTTTTTTTGGCCCAGAAGAGAAGGGAGTTTATTCTTGCTCTCACTCTATGTGAAAATGACGTTTAGAGACTGATCAAGCATAATTCTAGATATTTAAGGATGGAGGTTGTTTCTGTGGTATGGTTGTGTAAGTCAAAAATAATTAAAGAAACAGGTGCCGTGGTCTTAGAGGGGTTGAGAAACAGCTTATGGTTTATGAGGCATTGGTTAAAGTAATGAAAGTCTGACAGGAGTTGTGAATGAATGTTGGTGTAAGAATTACTTGATCGGTAAGTGATGATTTTGTCTGCATAGAGTGGTAGATTATGAAAGTCACAAGGAGTTTGTTAATAAAGCTGGAGAAGAGAAAGGAAAGAAGACTGGACCCTCGTGGTACAGCTTTTATAATAGGTGCAGATTCTGATTGGAGGGTCCTAGTTTAACTCAGAAGCGTCTGTCAATGAGGACGTTTCTAAACCAGGGAGTACTCCTAGAATGATACCTATTTCAATTACTTTGTTTATGAGAAGATAAGCGGGCAGTGAGGTCAAATGCCTTTTTCAGGTGTGTAAATAGGGCACCTATAAGGGGGCCTTTATCATTGTTTTGCAGAATGCCATTAGTTAAGGACCCAAGTGCTGTCATAGTCCTACAGATGTGGAAGAAGTGGATACTTTGACAGATTTTATTTTTTCCTGGTTCAAAGATCTTCGCAGTTGTCAACATCAGCCATGAAATTAAAATACTCTTTCTTGAAGGAAACTGTAGCAAATAGTATTTTAAAGAAGAAATGCTTTACATTGTCAACAATTGTCCATACAGTCAAAGCTATGTTTTTCCAGTAATAATATACAACTGTGAAAGGTGAAACAGACATAAGGCTATACACCAGAAGACTAATGCCTTTGAACTGTGGTGGAAATTAATTAAGAATTCCATGGACACAAAAAAATCAAATCAGTCAGTACTTAAGTAAAAAAATGCAGACTATTTACTGGAAGGCATGATAGTAACATTAAAGCTCAAATACTTTGTCCATATAATTCAACAACAGACTTCACTGATGCTGGGAAAGATCAAAGGCAAGAGAAGAAGAAACAGCAGAGGCTAAGGTAAATAAATAAAATTACTGAAATAATGAATATGAATTTGCAAGAAATTTAAAAAAGCAAACAGTTCCTGTATGCAGGTCTGGCATTCTAAAATTCTTGAGGTCACTAAGAGCTGGATTTAACTAAACCAACATATAAGTATGAATCACCTCTGATCAAATTTGCTTCCAGTAGCCACTTGACATTTAGTGACAGTCTCTTGTTTTTTTTTTTCAACAGTTCAGGATATAGCAGATAAGCTTGTGACTACCTTTACTGCCATAAAGATGTTTCAAGATAAACCCCCATTGTAGACCATCGAAATTAAAAAACACATGGGCCAGATTCACGAAGGCTTGCACGGAGTCTAAGAGTAGAGTAAGACTCCATGCAGCCAACATGTCCGTCGAGCTATCCAGGAACAGCCGGCAGGGGCGTGCAAGAGAGCTCCTAAAACGACTCTTCCACGGACAGGGCTAGGTTATGCAAATTACCTAATTTGCTGCCGAAAGCTATGCAAATGAGGTAAATTTGCGATCCAGGAAACCCTAACCTGTCCGAGTAAGAGTAGTGTTATTTGCAGAAATGTACTCTGTTGACAACTGAGTACCGTTCTGCAAATAGCAAAACGGACCCATGACAGCTCCAAATAAAGGCTGCATCCAGTTGAGGAAGCATGCCAATGACCAAATTTATGGCAATTGGCAATGTTCCCCGATGCAAAATTAAAAAAAAAAATGTTATACCTCGATCTCTGAAGTTTAAGCGTAGCGCAGCGCCACGCAAACGTGCTGCGCTTTAAAAACCAGAAAACCAAAAATTAAAAGCCACAAATTGGGATTTTATAGAAAATCATAATTTTCAATGCAAGTGAATGGCAGGCTGAAGACAACATGGCTATCGAGTAGAGGTTGCTAAGGGCGGAAGCTCAGTCTAAGAGATATAACCAAGCATTAGTAGGCAATCCTATGCAAATGAGGGTAAGGATAGTGAATCCCAAGTTTACATAGCAAATGAGCGCAGTCAGTGGAGTGTATGAGTAGGATAAGGGGAGTATCAGAGTAGAAGATAGGTGACATCACGAGGGGGTATGCATGAAAGAATGTAAGCTCATTATAGCAGAGTGGCATGTGTTTGCTATCAGTTATTCATCACTGGAAGAGGTGTGTCAACAGGTATCCTAGCTAAAGGCAAGAAACAGAAGGCGTATGCCGTGGATAACACTAAAGTTTCTTGTTGAAGTGCCTACAACGTGTTTGCGCTCGGGTGCGCGCCTGTATATCCAAGTAAGACTGTGTGCACACGTGTGCATCCATGTGCCCGCGTTTAAGCCGGAGTAAGTATGTGTAATGTTCAAATTTGTGTAAGCGCGTTTGCGCCTGTGTGCGCGCGTTTAAGCAGGAATTAGCAAGTGTTAGGCCGTGTAAGCATGTGTGCGCGCATGTGAGCTGGTGTGTGTGACACTGCCCACTGAAACAGAAAGGGAAAAGGAAGCACAACAAATAGTAGGAAGTTAACCAGGGAGAACTAGCAGATGAAAACAATCAGAATCAGGCAATTACACAGGCAGTAGAGTAGCCCAGCCCAGCCCAGCACTTAAAACTCTGCAAACAACTTTCCACCATGTTTTCCTCAGAGGCACTGCAACACTGCAGTAAACTAAGAGAAGTGAAAACTTAAAAAGCGAAAGCAGGTAAACATGCTCATATTTGCTTTACTGGTCCTTAAGCAGTCTGGTCTGCCCAGTATGAAAATATAAAGCAGTGACAGGCCTCAAACCCAGGATACTGTGCACTATAATCACAGTACTGAACCACTAAACCATGACAGTATTTCACTGGTTAGCCTGTATGAAGAAATGTTGATAAGTCTATGCAAAGTGTCTCATGGAAACCCTGCAGGCACAGGATAATCCCTGTCGAGTTATGACACAAAGGTGTGCCCTGCAGTAAAAATATAACTTGATTATCAACCTTTTGGGATAATTTTAATATTGGGCATGTTCACACACGTTAACAAATGTAGTGGACTGCAGACAGCAACATACTGAAAGGTCACACTGGGCATGCTCACACACTTAGGCCATGTCTGAGTACAGCAGTGGGCCACACATATCTGGCAGTTGCATGCGTTAACCCAGGAGCCTCTCACTATTCACCAATCCTGCCTTGTACACACAGTTATATGACAACAGACACATATATAATATATTGGAACCCTATCATAATCAAATATATACTACAGATACTTAGGTTGTGCATAGAAAGTGGGAAAGCAAAGAAGATAAAAAACCTGCAATCAGTATCATCAATAAACAATGTGCACTCCAAATATTATCATAGGTTCATAGGTTGATACTAGGCTGTCTGCCCTAGGGCATTTATAAGCCTAGGCAGAGTGTGTTTGGCTTTCGCCACCCTTTTAGATTAGTAGACTGTGCCTTTGAATAGTAGGTCACACAAGATAGCTCTTTTACGGTTAGTTTATTGTGCCTCTGTCTAGCAGGGACCCAGAAGAGATCCCATGGGTAAACTTACGATCTCCCATCCACTCGTCAAGATTTCTCTTGAAGAGGGTCAGTGAGGGGCTCTGCCTAACTTGGACTGGGATTTTGTTCCAGAGTGAGGGGAGCCTCTGGGATATGAATCTGTCCCTCCAGCATGTCCTATTTATTTCTGTGCTGAGGTTTAAGTCCCTGGAGCATGTAGCTCTAAGGGATTCGGATATCCTGAGGTGGAGCATGTCCATTAATTCTGGGTTGGACATGGCTTTATACGTCAGGCACAGATCGCATCTGAGTAGGCGGTAAGCAACTGAGTAGAGCTGAAGTTTCTTTAACCGAACTGCATAGGACATCTCTTTGAGTTCCTTGATCCACTTGGTGAGGTACTTTTGGGGTCATTACAGTTGCTGCAGGTGTCGGGTAAGGTACATCCCAAATGGGGCATTGTATTCAATTATGGGCCTGATGAGTAGAGGGGCACAATGACCTCTCTTGATCTAGATGTGAAACCTTTCGGGATAAGGTGGGCTATATAGAAGGTCTTTCTAACCACTTTGGTCACGTGATTGTCAAAGGAGAGATTACTATCTACTTGGGTCCCCAAATCCCTAATTACTTCTTCTGTACTTAATGGATTACCACCTATGTGGTAATTTGTGGGCACTTTGTTTTTCCCAAAGGGGATGACTATGCATTTTATGGCATTTAGCTTTAGGCCATGGCTCTGGCACCAGTTATCCATCTCTGTGAGACCCTTTTGGAGGATGCTTGTGTCAGCCAGAGAGTCGATTATGGCACCCAATTTGCAGTCATCTGCGAACTTGGTCAGCCATAGTCCTCCCGTGTTAGCCTGTATGTCAGAGAAATATATACTGAACAAGAGAGGTCCCAGGACTGAGCCTTGTGAGATGCCACTTGTAACTGGTGTAGAGTCTGACATGGCACCTGCAGTTCCGACCATGTGGGTGCTATCCCTGAGCCAGTTTGCAATCCATCTTGTGACATATGTGTTGATATCTAAGCTGGTGAGCTTATTTAAGATGCTCGAGTGGGGTATTGTGTCGAAGGCTTTTGCGAGTTCCAGGTAGACTGTGTGGACTACCTTCCCTACGTCTATGACCCTGGTAACTGTTTCAAAGAAGTCGACCAGGTTCAAGAGGCAAGATCTGCCCTTATCAAAGCCAAATTGGGCCAAATTGGGTAAGATCCAGTGTCTGGAGGTTCCCAATGTCTTTGTTTATGAGTTCCATGATGATACGCTCTATAGCTTTGCAGACCAGGCTAGTCAAGCTTATAGAGCGATAGTTTCTGGGGTCCGTTGTGGCACCACCTTTGTGGAGTGCGACCACTGTTGCTGTATGCCATTCCTTGGGTACATATCCTGCAGTAAGTCTGATATTGAACAGTGACTTTATGTGAGGGTTAAGTTCTTCATGAAGCTGGTGTAAGATGCAGCCCGGGACACCGTCCGGTCCCATTGATGCTGTGTTTTTTGCTTTGGAGAGGGCAGCTCTCACCTGTTCATCTGTGATGTCAGGGAGGCTACACTCTTTTGGGATGGACATTTGCTCTTTTGGGGGGATGGGGGAGAAATTTGCACTGAACCTGTCTGCCAGGATGTTGGAAATGTCTGTGGGTTCAGTGTATTTTTTGTCATTTTGCACTAACTCAGAGCATATCTGGGAGTTGCCACCCAGGTTCCTGACATAACTAAAGAAGGCCTTGTGATTGTCTTTAGTGTTTTGTGCAACCTTTCTTTCGAAGCTGGCCTTAAATGATTTTATGAGTGATCGTAGCTTCTTGCTAGTACTGATCAGAGATGCCTTCCCTTTTTGAAATTTTGCTCTATCATGTAGTAGCCTCCTCCTTTTGTTGTATAGCTTATTTATGGCCAGGGTCCACCAGACAGGTCCCCTGCCTTTGGAGGAGTGAGTCTTGGTTTTATTTGGGATAACATGATCCATGCATTCCTGTAGGTGTCCATAGAGTGCGTTTGTAAAGGATTCTGCAGTTTGAGCCGTATTTTCCACTGGCCCGGGGGCTTTGAAGGATACCACATCAGTTTTGAGAAGTGTGACGTTTGCGTTTGAGAAGTTCTTCACCGAGATTACCATGGCTGAGGTTGGGGATGGGATATGGATGCCCAGTGAGATAAATTTATGGTCTGACCTTACCAAAGAGGGGTATACCTCTGGTGTGGAACATAGAGTCCCCATGTTGGTGATGACCAGGTCCAGTATGTTTTCCCCTCTTGTGGGGGTGGTGACCAGTTGTTCCATAGCATTTGAGTTTATAAATTCTAGGAACCATTGGGCGAGGGTGTTGGGGCTTGAGTAGTATTCCCAGTCAATGTTTGGGTAGTTGAAGTCACCCAATATAATGGTGTTTGGAGAGACCTTCATATTCTCTAGTGTTCTCAGGAAAGCTGAGTGGGGTTCCTGAGTTTGGGAGGGTGGTCTGTAGCAGGCTACAAACTGAAAGGCAGTTTTGCCCACTGTTAGTTGCACATGGATGGTCTCCGATGCTTCATGCAGTGCTACTAACCTGGAGGTGTGTGTATCTTTGATGTATATGGATACTCCCCCTCCTTTTGTAGTTCGGTCCGAGTTTTGTGGCCGAAAAGCATGGTATGAAGTATAACCTGGTAGTGCTGGGGTGCTTTTGGGAGCCTTGAACCAGGTGTCTGTTACTGCACAGATATCGATAGTCTCCATACTGAGGAGAACCTTGAGTGCGTGCATTTTGAGGTTTAGACTTCTGGCGTTGAGCAGCATTACCCTTAGTTTCTTTTACCTTGTATTGTCTATGGAGGTGGGCTTGTCTTTTGAGCCTTGCCTAAAAAAGGCACTATGGGGGTGGCAAGAGCCTTAGCCAGTATTCGAAAGCCCCGGAGTGACAGGTGCAAGCTGTCCCTAGCGAAGCAACGTGGCTTGTCGAGCATGTCATCCCGGGCTGACAGACACTGGATCCCCTTTGAATGACACCAATACGTTAGCCAACTGTTAAAATTGATCATTCTGTCTTTATACTGTGACATCATTCTTGGTGAGGGTAAGATGCTACACATGGTCAGGGTCATACTGGCCTGGGCTACATGATCAGAGAGCTCCTCTATGTCTCTTTTCATGTCATCCAGGGAGGAATGTCTCAGGTCATTCACACCAGCATGGACAATGACGGAGCCATATTTGTACTTGCTTTGGAGTGACCTGAGTGCATGTGTTATGTGACGGATCCTGGCACCCGACAGACAGCTTACAGTGACCTTCTCCTTGTTCAGTTTGGTGAGTGGGACGTCAGTGTGTCTGACAATTGAGTCACTTATTACAAGTCTATTAGGTGTGTTGTTTAGCCTTAAGGGCAGTGACTGTGTGGCACACTGACTTTGTGAACTATGTGATATGTGGGTATTGTTGTGGGGTAGCAGTTGTTTGGGTGTCTGCTTTGGAGGTCTCTGCTGCTTAGGCAGAGTTTTATTTAGAGCCTCTGTGTATGTTTTTGTGTGTTTATGTGTTTGGTTTGCTGTTGCTATAGGTCTATGTGAGACTGGATTTGTGGTGTGTGTGGTTACCTTCTCTTCCTGATAGACTGTGCCAGTCATGAGTCGAGAGAGCTCAGCCTCCTGTTTGTTTATATAGTTGCATCTCTCACATATATCTGAGTTTGTTGGGAGGAGGAGAGGGTTGTCTGTGTACATAAGGCAGTTGTAACATTGCCTCAAAATTCCAATATTCACCAGCTGGACTGGAGAGTACACACGAAACTGACCTTTGGAGATGTCAGGATATTATGATGAAATACTCTTTTGACTAATCAAAAAGGATCAGTAGGGTGTTAAGTGTGTAAAAGAGCATAACAGGGGTTTAGTGCTCAAGTTTGTTGGTGTTTTGGAAAGATTATCTGTGAAGGAGTCCAGACAGAACCATGACACTTCCTTCAGCTATGTCATAAATAGCAGTGTACACTCATATATGTCCTGAGTCAGGGCCAAATGTAAATGACTGACAATGCCAACATCCTGTCAGACAGGCCCATACATACATACCCACCTCCCATTGATAAAAGGCCCTATCATCATACCAGGAGATATCACATGTAGAATGAGTAAACAGCTCATTCCAAAGCTGAAAACATGGCATCAATTGGATTATATTGTTTCCCTATATGTGTCATAAGTGAACTGCAGAACAAACAGACCCTGCACCTGAACAGTCTGTTGAGCCTCACCCTCTCTACAGGATATGAAACTGTTGAATGGGTTACAGCAACATATGGCACACCCCACAAGTGTTGGTGCACAACAGACCATGGGAACTATAGTCCTATAAGCCTATGAAGTCTTATCTGCAAGGCCATGGAGTCCATCATGATTGAAGTCATAAACAGAGCTATTAGAAGCCGACAAACACACAACCCTACCAACTTTGGTTTGGTCATGGGCAGATCATGGTTCTCAACCGTGCTAGACTGTTTGCAAGGCAGCCACCCAGGACATACATCACTGAAATGAGCTACACACGTCCCACATAGACTTTGAATAGCCCTTTTCCAACATCCCAGACACATGTCGTATCCACAAAATCAACATTCTATGCATAAATATGTATTGTCATATGATGGATTGGCAATTGGTCCACAGATAGATCACACAAGCTAAGAATTGTGGAGTCCTGTTCAAGCTGTTAACACCTGCTGTCCCCCATGGTTCAGTCCTGGGATTGCATAAAACAAAGTGCACACACATTACCATGTCTAGTCTGATGATGTCAGCATCCTACAAATATAGCAGGAGAAATGAAAACACCCAGTAATGCATATAGCGCGTCATGTTAATGCGTATCTCTCTACTATCATAACGTAGTTAGGTAGGGGTTTGAATCCTGCAATTGCTGTGTGTGTGTGATGGTGGGTGGGGTGTATGTTTGTGTGTGATTTACTTTGAGAGGAGTGCCCTTTTTGGAGACTAGGAAAACACCTTATAAGAGGTAAATTCCTCTTTGGCAAGTCTGATGACGTCAGCAGCCCACAAATGCAGCAGTGGAAATGAAAACTCCCAGTAAAGCATATAGCGCATTGTGTTAATGCGTATCTCTCTAATATCATAACATAGTTAAGTAGGGGTTTGAATCCTGCAATTGCTGAGGGTGTGGGTGGGGGGTGTATGTTTGTGTGTGATTTCCTTTGAGAGGAATGCCCTTTTTGGAGACTAGGAAAACACATTAAAATAGGTAAATTCCTCTTTGGCAAGTCTGATGATGTCAGCATCCCACAAATACAGCAGTGGAAATAAAAGCTCCCAGTAAAGCATATAGCACGTCGTGTTAATGCGTATCTTTCTAGTATCATAGCATAGTTAGGTAGGGGTTTGAATCCTGCAGTGGGTGGGGGGGTGTATGTTTGTGTGTGATTTCCTTTGAGAGGAGTTCCCTTTTTGGAGACTAGGAAAACACCTTAAAAGAGGTATATTCCTCTTTGGCAATTCTGATGATGTCAGCATCCCACAAATACAGCAGTGGAAATAAAAACTCCCAGTAAAGCATATAGCACGTTGTGTTAATGCGTATCTCTCTAGTATCATAATATATGTAGGGGTTTGAATCCTGCAATTGCAGAGTGTGTGTGTGTGACACTGTTAGTCAATGTGTTGTGGGTTTTGCTTTTACTACTGTATGACATATCAGTAAAACCACAGTATGTGCATTGCACACTTCAGGTATCTGTGTGGCAAATACAT
Organism: Protopterus annectens; assembly: GCF_019279795.1. Taxonomy (NCBI): domain Eukaryota; kingdom Metazoa; phylum Chordata; order Ceratodontiformes; family Protopteridae; genus Protopterus; species Protopterus annectens. Next base: position 929,566,472 of record NC_056748.1, on the reverse strand, counting down.
ATATGTACATGTGACCTCAATTAGTTCATAGGTGTGAAGCCTGCTTTCTACATGAATACATCTGTTACCTTTGACAGATTGCGCTGCTGCTTCTCAGACCTTAGGTCATGTATGTATGTTTGTGACAAGGCCAGCCACTGTAGTGATCTGTGGCCTAGGTCATCTGTGTCACACATGCCCATGGCAGTTTCTATAGAATAGTGTGAGTGAGGGTTCATGCCTGGGGTATATTTCAGACATGTTCAAACACAACAAAGTCTGCCAATAATGGACATTCATTATAGGTGTACAACAACTTCGTGGATATGCATACAGACCCCTTATTGCTTATGTGATACATCGAGGGACTTCAGAATACCTTTTGAAATGTGAATACCAAAGGACAGATGACATAACATGTGGTTGTATGTACACATCGGTACCCCTTCTACATGTTGTGGGCTACTACCTATGTGGTACTGTCGGGATACTATGTTTAGTAAATGTGGATGACTATGCTATAATTGGCTTATAGCTTTACAGCATGGGTTGGTCAACAGGTATCTGTCTGTATGATACCCTTGTGGAGGATAAGTGTCTCATCCGGAGAATGCATTGTAGGCCACTGTATGCATTGCCAGATGTGGACGGACATATTCCTAGTGTGTTTGCTTGTACCTAGGAGGGCTACATGTCAAACAGAAGTGGTCCCAGGAATGAGTGATGGTCAATACCGCTGGTTACTGGTATAGTATAGTACCAGAAGGATCCAAATGCTACTGTGTATCCTACATCTGTGTCAGTTGTCAAGACATCATCTAACGATTGTTTATAGTCAGGCTGTTGAGGTTGTGTATACTACCAGAATGCAAACCAATGACTGATATTAACAGTATCACCCACAGCATAGTGTCCAACCATGTCATACACACATGTGTACCCAAGTTGAAACATATGTGTAGTAAAATGCATACTGGCCACCAATAGAAACTATGAAGTGTTAACACTGTGTAATACAGGGCATGTCACCCTTCCCATGTGTCCACTATGCATGTACATGCAGACAGTGCACCTCCACCATGTTCACAAATGTACACCTGCAAATCTGTACTGCACACATCACACACATACTGTCCACTCACCAACACATGCTGCCAGAACTACACACATCAGCCAAGTGGCACATGGGTGGACAATACATTTTTGGAATTAACACTGGTGTAAACAATACTGCATTGATAATCATAGCTTTAATGCATCATGCCTGCTCAGATATACCTACAAGGATATCATTACACTTTACTGTTGACAACATGCTAACATTGCTACACTGCTATTAAGTCACCCTGTGCATCAGCACCATGTTAGCCTGTTCCTGCATCAATGTTACAGATGACAGGAGGTGACACAGTTTCATCATATGCACAGGGTGTGTTGTTGGTTTGTCAGAGCCCGACAATGACCCATCCAATCGACGTGTGTGTGTGTGTGTGTGTGTGTGTGTGTGTGTGTGTGTGTGTGTGAAGGACAACAGTACAGCATGGGTCAATGTTGATGTAATGTGTGTGTGTATGTGTTAGCCCTAGGTGTTTGGTTTATGTGTGTGTGTCTGCATGCACACAGTTCCACCATGTTTCTGCCAAATATGGGAGGTTGTGGGACAGCCACAGACTGTACCTGCCAGGCTGTACAGATCACTGTCTCTGGCCATGGACACAGTACCTGTGCCTGGCAGGGGTGCCACGGACAGTATTGGGTACTAAGCCAGACTGGGTACTATCATTAGAGGCAGAGGGATGTCGACTAGACCCATGTCCCTGCTGGGACTGGCCAGAGCCACATGCACGTGGTCTTCTAGGACAGTCTAGTGACAGCCCAGCCCCAACATTGCTGGGGCTGGTACTGCCACTACTGGAGCGGCTGTGATTTGTGTGTCATCCGTGATGACTGCCAGCTGATGTTGCTGGCATACGTCCACATCGATGTCTCAGCCATCCTGCACTGTCCTGGCACATGGACATGACATTGCGGAGGACATCTAGTGTCTCCCCCAAATGTCTATCAGTGACCTCGGTGTAATTACTGATGGCACCGGCAAGGTCACGGATACTGTCATTGATAGCGGTGTTATGGGCCCTCTGCGCCCTTAGTCCTTGTCTGGTGTACCGTTCCATACGTGTCTGTGCCTGCATTACAGCCAAGAACATACCTGAGGTTGTAAGACCTGTGGGGGCACGTCTGCCAGGGGCATTATGACCAGCAGAGCTCCCACGAGAACCTCTTGACATCTGCCTATGTGGTACCGTTCCAGGAGTCTGGGTATGGCTGCTGTGTGGGGATGCATGTGCCATAGATACCACACTATCCTGGTCAATGCCTACTGTATGCTGTCCCTCAGCTAAGGCCATTGGTGATGAGGGATGTATTGGCAGTATGAACGTGCGCATAGATGGGGTGGAAAGCTGTGTACTGTCGATTGGCGGACCAACGACAGACCCTGTCAAACCTGCCTGTGTCACAACACATGTGTCATCATTTCCACTATTTGTGGCAGTGACTTCAGGTTCCCTGCTGCACTCAACCAACACAACCTCAGCACCTGTGAGAGGAAGACAGGGAACACACTTTACAATCTGTACATGATGTTAGCACACATGAACACATGCACACATGAACACATGCACACATGCACACATGAACACATGCACACATGCACACATGCACACAAATACACTACTCAGTAAAGTTGACACACACACACACACACACACACACACACACACACACACACACACACACACACACACACACACCAACAGCAATCCAGAACATACTCATTAGTGGTTGATGGTGGAGTACAGTATCACAAGTCAAAGAGTCCTATCACACGTGTCAGCATGCAGGATGTGTGTTGCTCAACAGCATACAGTGCGAGTGTAGAGAGTCCTTGTTAATAACAGTATACATGTCTTTGATGCATGTGTGTTGTTCAATGATTGGCCTCACCCTGGAACACAATGTGTACATGGACACAACATTGCTGTGCAAGTATTAAATGATTTCCAATGTCCTCTGCACCATCACTCATAGGTATACATACCATGGCCAGATGCACACAACTGTCAGGTGTATAGCAATGAATGCTATGTGTAGTACTGTAGTTACTGTAACTGGATGTAGTGTAGTACCATGAGCCATCATCAGGCAGCATCATGTGGTCACTCAAGGCCACTAATGTGTGCCACACTGGCAACTATCTTGCTGTACCTGAACTGCACCACTTTGACTACATTAACCATTTCACAGGCAGTTGTTACATGGGTATGTAAGGTGTTCAATAGGGAGCATTGCCTAACATGAATGTGTTGTGTGTTGAAGAGTGTTGCACCGCCCCATGATAGGCCTCTACCCCTCAGGTATAGTATGTGTGCTGTGTGGATGACATTTGGGATACTGGAGTCTGACCTTACAGCAGGTGTCTAAATATGCCATGTGTATCATATTAACACTTACTGTGTATGACAAAGTGGTGTATTTTGTGTGCATGTGTATTGACTCTGCCTATACAATGTCCACTACAGTGTACCACGATTGGTTGGGATGCTGTGTGTATTGCATGTGTTTCAGGCAGCTACTCATGTTACTGGGATGTGCATAGTCCCACAGAAAACATGCAGAGCATGCATTATGTGTAGGTGTTTTACATGTGTATATGGCCTACAACTCTCCTATGAAATGCGCATGTTATTTGCTATATTAAATGTAGAACACTCACCAGCATGGGTCTGCTGTCTTGCTGTCACACCAGAGGCACCTACAAGGATATGAGACAGATGTCAGTGTCAAAATCTATGGCATTGCTGCTGTGAGTTTGCAATTTAACAGTAGTACAACGGGTGACAGTCACAGGCATACAGATTATGTTCCAAATTATCAGTATTGCACAACACCAGGCTCCACATCTTCTAAATACACAGTACACATCTGACATATGCATGTTCTAACAATCAAGCTAACAGTAGTCTACAGATATGGCATGTTACCTGCACGCTCTGAGTCAACTTGTTGGGTGACTCCGGCCTCCATGATGACACATGTCTGTTGGAGTGCTTGGCCAGGAGCCACCACGCTGAAGAGCATCTCTTCCACTCTGGTGAGGGGCAGGTGTGATGCTGCACCACCACCTGTGGCGAGCTGTTGTCTGCATTCATCGGAGGCATGCTGCCGGACATGTCTAATTAAATCATTGCAGTGATGGCGTACCTGCTCATAAGTCTGGTTATGCATGCCTACATCATTCACCCGATGGACAACATCTTGCCACAGTGCAGTGCGCCCATGCTGGTCCTGGCTGGTTCTGGAGAACAGCAGGGTGTGATGTTGTAGTAGGGCATCTAGGATTAGTTCCTCCTCTTCAGGGGAATACGAAGGTTTGCGATTGTGAGACATGTCCCTGGAAGACAATAAAACAATAATTGTGAGCAAGTCATGTGGCACACTTAACATTCTAAAGTACAGACATCAATGAAATGCCATATATAGCAACCTATTGGCTGTCAGTAGATACACACTTTTAATACCACATATCAGTGCTCAGCCAACAACTGCCTGACAGTGCCTGGCACATTCTATATATTAAACCATGTTCTGCACAGCAACGAAGTGAAACCAGTATGTAATACTATACAGCAGTACATGGCACACTGTATGTGACACAATGCACCACCTAGCCACAGGAGGTATATATCAAGCTAATGGATGAAGAAAGATATCATCCACTGCAATGAATGTAAAGTACAGTTACATTATTACCAGTATACCACAGTAGTCTTTGATGCCAAACCCCTGCCTAACATATGTGCACAGTTGTTGATATAGGTGGCATACTGCTGTACTAGACTATACATGTTGCTAGATACACACGTATACCCTGTAACACAGATATGATTGAGGGCATGGTACATGCATAATTACACACACATCAGACATACATACAACACACAAATGTATGCCAACCCAGATGAGCTTTACCTGTGTACCATACAGTACTGTGTGTCACTACTTACAAAACCTTATGCCTGAGGTATGTAATCTGTGAGGACTACAGGGAAGACACAAAACAGTGTTTCCAAGCAATGTGAACATACACTATACTGTACTGTTTAGGCCTATATGGGAGTTGGATTCACCAGCAGTACCACTCACTAAGCATACATGTATTGCTTTAGCCTACAATGAGACACCACAGTCGACAACAAGGGACTACGTCACACCATATGCCATACTACTTTTTCTGCCTAGCAATAGCATACACATCTTTTGCTGGGATCACAGCTAGGACACAAACTACCATGACAGAAACAATTTCACACTAAGCTATCACACCTTTACAGACCTTGCACACATTCACCAACACATTCACCATCACACTCAGTCAACTTCACATAGCAATTATTGCACTAAGTACATGTGTGTGTGCTTCGTGTCATGGGTAGGTAATACGCTATTGGCCCTAGGGCCTACAGCAGCCTAGCCATACGCTACCCTGGCCTTTGACACACATGTAATTTAATTTCACTTGCCCCTGTCAACCAGAGCCACAGAGGTGATTCCCGGGGTGTATTTCCTATCTCCCAAACAATCATCAGAAGTATTTATGACAACTGCTAATGAGGAGCTTTGTTTGCTATTGATAGGTGGTTTGTTCCAGAGTATGGCATGTCTCTGAGTTAGGACTCTATCCCTCCTGCATGTGCTGTTTAGTGAGCTGACAAGGTGTAGGACCCTAGAGCGTGTATCTGGGAGGGATTGTAATATGTTTACGTGGAGGATGTCCAACAGCTATGGGTGTGACATAGCTCTGTATGTTAGGCAGAGGTCACCTCTGCATAGGCGCTATGCAACACAGTGTAGCTGTGGTTTTGTGAGTCGGTCTGCATAGGGCATCTATTTGAGGCCGGTATTACTCTTTGTGAGGTATGTCTGTGGCCTTTCCAGTTGCTGTAGTTGGCATTGTACTCTCTAATGAGTTTTAAGTGTGATAAGTAGAGGGGAACACTGACCTATATTTCCCTAAATGACACACCTTTTGTGATGATGTGTACCACGTATACAGAGTACATGACCAGTGTGGCACTGTGATTATCAAAGGGGAAGCTACTGTCCACCTGTGTCCCATGTTCCCTTATCACACCTTAGGTGTTAGGTAGACTACTACTTATGTGGTAGTTAATGGGTACAGTGGTCTGGCAAGAAGGAATGGCACTGCAGTGTCAACACTGAGCTTCAGTCCATACCTTGGTCGCCAGGCACCTGTCACAGTAAGTATGCCCCATGTCTCTCTCCCTCTATTTATATATATATATATATATATATATATATATATATATATATATATATATATATGTCTATATTAATATATATATATATATATATACACACACACACACACACACACACACACACACACACACACACACACACACACACATACATATAAATATCCATTGCTGTACATATAGATGTACATATAGGCACATATACAGTCCACTATTCATGGTGGGAATATCACTTATGCGACAGTTGTGAGATATACAGTTATGTAATAATATTGCACAGTATTGTGCAGACTGCATTGAAGGTGTCCTCAGCCCATGTAGATTTAGGAGGCCTCACTGGCTGCAACACTGCAAAACTGACAGAGGATACCCACAGCGTTTAACCACCACATGTCATATACCAGCACTGCATGCTATTTTCTTTTCCACACACTACAACCTACATAGAAATATGCACATAACCTTCAACAACGTATATATTTATACCCTTCACAAACAGTTGCAGTATGTCCCTTACCCTATGCACATGTACAGATACATAGAGATACGTACTGCTGCCAGATATGGATGATTCACAGTATGTAGAGTACTCTTCATAAACATCTATTACATGCCAGCAAATACATATGTGTTACATACCTTTCATTTGTATTGCTGTGTTCCGTTTGTTTTTAAAGGAAATGTTTTTTTTTTTTTATTATTTACTTATTTTGTTCTTATTCTTATTCTGTTGCTCTTTCTTTTTCTGTGTTTCTCTGTCTGCCTTTGTCTGTGTCTGTGTCTCTGCCTCTGTCTCTGTCTCTCTCTCTCTCTCTCTTGCTGCAATGAGATTATTGCATGTGTAGACAGCAAGTATAGCCTGCTTTTCTAGGTATCTGCACATGTGCATGTGATGGCCTCTGCACCATTTGGTGCCCACCATTTACTAATTGCATGCAGCCTGCTGTGTGGTAATTGCAGTACTCACTGTCATAGCAGCCCACTGCTATAAAATGCTGGGTTAGGTAGGCGTAGCCCTTTCAGCTTTCCAAAGTGGGGCCCATGCTTGTTTGCTGTGGACACTGCTGTGTTAGTCAGAAGGTTGGTATACTTCTTATCTCTGAAGCTAGGGTTGTAGCCAGTGATTTGCATGTTGTACTCAAACCTGAATGTTGCTGCTTCTAGTACACACTTGTCAGTGTAGAATTTTACTCACCCCTCCACATGCTTACACAAGATACATGGGAATATGTACTTTCTTTTCTAATTAGACAATTAACTGCCATGCAGAAGTAGTTATTGCAATGTATTCCTCTGGCACATGAACTATTTGTGAACTACTATACTGTAAATATTAATTAGCTCACTTCTGAACAGTTTGTTGTTTATTTGTGTTGACATTAGCACGGGCTGCTCAAGACAACTGGACACATTTCAGTACTGAGTATGCCTACCTACATCCTTGGTAGAGCCTGAATACACAAGTATTTTGTTCTTTTGGGTAGGGGTGCAGAAGTACAGAGAACATTATACATTATTGTGTGATGTTTATCTTGCTGAACATACAGGGTTACTGTGTACCTGTTAGTCTAACAAGGAAAGTAGTCTGTCTGCGTAGCTCCCACTTGTGGACATATCCAGATGGTAGCCAGAGGTTAGCCTATTATTCTTTGTCTGTGCACCACACCGGTCTTTTCTGCACAGGAACAATGGCATTGTCACAGTTGGTTGCTAACAGTACATGGCTACATCCTTTGATATTTCTGTGTTGTACTCCTACATAAGGGTATGCTTGTGGGACTCGTTCCAAAGCTATTTGCAGAGTGTGTAACAGCAGACAAGCTGAAATGCCTGTGTGTTTCTGCCTCTGCCAGGCCTCTGACACACTCAGGTATATAGTTGAACAGCCACAGGGAAAGGTATATATAAGTGGGGTACACCTGTAATATATTACAGACATTACGTTGAGACTGTGAGAGAATCAGAGCATATGTATTAATACACCTTTTCTGATGTGCATGTAGTGTGTACTATTACTTATTGACATTATTTATTAAGTGTAATTTCCCACTTTCGGCCTACCGTCAGTACTTTTCGGAGGGATTCTGAAGGACAAAGCTAACATTTATTTAGGAATCAGGGACATCCCTGAAAAGCAGTCACAGTTGGGAAGTATGACCTCTGCCCTATTCAAATATGCCAGTGTTTATCCTGCTCTGATACTGTGTGGGGTTTGTAAAGTGCTACTGTAACATTATTTCCTGCTAGAATGGCTGGTTCTCTTTTCATAGCATGTCATGCAATTCCACAACAACTGCTGGTAAAGATCCACAGAACAAGATTTGTGTTATGACATTCCTATTTTCCCTTTACATTCACTCATTGTAATGCATGATATATTTATTACAGCACCAACTTGTAAATCTACTGTGGCCTAGTGGTACTTCATGCAGTCTAGTGTGTCCAAGGTCCGGGGTTCGAGACTGACAGAGGTGTTTTATTTTGCTGCTCAGCAGAACAAGGGCCCTGCCATGCAGAGTGACTAAGGCACTTTTAAGCAGTTGTAAGCGGGTTTGTGTGGGTTTGCGTGATGCTTGGCGATGCTTAGCTAAGCACACACATGCGCACACTCGCTTAAACCCGCTAACTACTGCTTAAAAGTGCTTACTCCTGCTAACCCCTGCACTAATTTCTTTGAAAGAAAAGAAAATGGGGAGATAGGAAAGTGGTGATAAAGGGGGCACAAAGTGGGAAAGACAGTAGGGAAACAAGCTCAGAATGTGCAGGATGGGTGTAGGGAAGGTACATAGCTGCCCATTTCTTTACCAGCAACAGCTGTGCATATGCAATAAATTTGGAGTGAAATTTGAAACCTTCCACCCCTGAGGGAGGGGTGAGGACAACAAAGTATGTTGTACTGCCAATTATAATTATCAGTTTACATGTCCAGCGGACATGTGTGCGAAATGGGCAGCTATGTATGGGGGCGTAATTATTTTGTGGGAACAGATTGCCCTTTTTTTTTTTCAGGTGAGAGTGGAAAGTGAAGTAGAGGAAGTAGGTATATTTGGGGAGGTAGGTTGGGGAGGTAAACAGACAAGACAAACAAGACACATACAGGGGCGGAGTATGACACGTGGGGTGGGTGAACACAATTGACGGGGACGGATGTTTGGAAATCGCAAGCCCATGAGCCCACAGATGGTAACAATGGAACTGAGATCCCCACCCATGGGCAGTCACCACTGCACCTTCACAGCCCCGAGGGTGGCTGTGCTGGGAGCTGCGTAGGAGGGGCAGGCTCACCCATGAGTCGCGCCACTCTCACCTCGAGCTGGAGTAGGGGATCACCGACTGAACGCTGGATCTCCCTACACACCACAGCCTGGACCCTTTGGAGGGTGACAGGTGGCCCTTCTATGCCCATGCTTGCACGGGGGGGACGAGCCCCATCCCCTGCAGCGCTTCCACCCGAAGGTGGCACAGGACCAACGGAGGAGGGGAGCCCGGGCTGGGCACCGGACCTGCTGGTGCCAGGTGCAATCGCCAGCTGAGTAGGGACAGGTGGGTCCACTGGGACCGGCCTTCCCATATGTTCTGTGATTAGGTGTGTTTAATTACAACATAAACAACAGCATTCCAAATTAGTTGTAACAGCATGCAGTAATATTCTCATTAACCCAACACACCAAGGTTCCAACAGTTGAACAGCAAGCATAACACATGCATATATTGAATGACAGTGGACATTCCAACAGCATGCAGGGATGATTGGTGGCAACAGGCCACCAAGATTGTGGTGTTTGAGCAGGGCACATGCATCAAAGTAAATGCAGATATTTATAGAACAATAGGACATATGTCCCAACAAATGTTTTGAGGTTAGACATACCCATTGAGGTGTGGAATTACATTGTTTATGCACATACAGTAGGGTGTAGAAAGAAACCTCAATTAACATCTTATAAGTACTTTTAGTCTACACTACATTCCTATTGACTGCAGGTGTATATCCCCTACATGTATAATAATACACTTGGCAACATGCATTAGGTTGTGTAATGGGTTTGGCTAGTTCATTATATACCTGACCTATATCTGACATACTAACTGTCCAAGATGCAGATGTTACTGCTACATAGTTATTTACTTTATTTATATTTCCATATCTACATATCTGGATGTGTTCACATGACATTTTCATTTAAATTTCTACAGAACCCTACATTTTGTGTAGCACACTCACATTTCTGGGGAACACATTAACAAGCTACTCGTGTGCCAGATTTACTTATGCTTGCCATCCAGTCACTGACTGTTGAGGACTGTATATATGCTTCACAACTACTGGCACTTCCATCATCCACTTTATATGGGACTGCCCAACTGTGGGTTGACAGCACTTATTACAACAGTACTATTTGTATAATGCAAGGGTACAACAAAACATTTCAAAGTAAGTGACACAGACATACTCTAAGTATTATACCTTTATTAATTACATTACACACTTTTCTACAGGCTGTCTCCTTTATTTGATATTACAGTGCATACGGAAGACATATTCAAGACATATTATACCTTTATTAATAGGTTACAACACTTTTTCAGGCTCGCTCACTTATTTTATATGACAGTACATGAAGAGATATTATTCCGGACTTATTTTACCTTTCTTAATGGGTTACTACACACTTTTTCTGTCTCTCTGACTTATTTTATATAACAGTACATGCAGAGGAATTATTCAGGGCATTTTATGGCTGTATTATTGGGCTACAACACTTTCTTTCAGGCTCTCACACCTATTTTATATAACAGTACATGCAGAATAATTACTAACCTGCCTGGTGGCGCAGCCTTAGCAGCCTATCTGCATAGGCTTGCTGATTCACAGCACGGACACCTGCAGCTGTGGAGTAAATGAAAGGATATTGAGACATACCTATCCATTATATAGACTAAATTAGCATGTCTTACATACTGCATTCCATGGCTACCTACTCAGTAGTAGGGCATCTTGCATCCCACGGGCCTTCTGTATCCATCAGTTCAGTAGGTCCTGCTTCTGTCTCTTCAGGTCTGCATGGTGGTGACGGACCTGCTCACCAGTCCAAGGGATGCCTGCTTTGTACTCCGTCCCTTGGAACTGGCCCTGCAGGAGTCTTGACTCATGATGGTGGACAAGGAGCTAAACCATGTATTTTGACTCCTTGATGCCCCAGCATTGCACTCAAAAGCATGTACCCTCTCCAGCACCAGCCATTCTGACTGCAGATGGGAGCTACAATCAGTTATGGCGAGTATTCCCGCCTATGCAGCTTAAATATGCCGCATTTCCCGCACTTTTTTATGATTGGCCGTTTTTGAAAATTCTCGGCTGACTGCAGACCTGCTTAGCAATGGTTAATGTAGCATTTCTAAGTATATGTATGTTAACCGTGGCTGTTTATCCTAAGCTGTCATGGCTCAGTGGTTCAGTACTTTAATTATGGTGCACAGTGTCCTGGGTTCGAACCTTGTCATTGCTTTTTATTTTACTACTGTCCAGACAGGCTAGGGGGTGTGGCTGTGTTTAGACAACTTTGCTTTCCATTGCTCCATGTTGCCCGATGGTGCGCTGGTTGACGCGGCACGCACCTCCGTGCAAACCGATTGCACTGGGTAAAGTGCTATTTAGCTATGGGCAACTATATTGCACTGGGTAAAGCTCTGCTTAACTACGGGCAACTATATTGCACTGGGTAAAGTGCTGCTTAACTACGGGCAACTATATTGCACTGGGTAAAGCGCTACTTAGCTATGGGCAACTATATTGCGCTGGGTAAAGTGTTGCTTAACTACGGGCAATTATATGTCAGGATCCTTTATAAATATACATTTTGTTCACTGATACATAGGCCATTTCAATGCTTTTTAGTAAAATTTTAATCATATATGTCAGGAATTATTTCATATACTAATTTAAAACATAAAATAGAAATGGGAGTGGTGGGACTTGAACCGTGAATGCCTCCTCTTTGTGCAAAGGCTCTACCACTACGCTATTGCTATTTGGCTTAATTTGCATAAACATTCCTTATTATGCTCTTCAATGTCGAGATTGCTAACTGCAGGTAAGCAATGGGCACACCCCCGCAAACACGCGCAAATACGGGCACCTATATCGGGAATTAGAAAAAAAAAATTAAAGTTTTACTTTTTATAACTGTACTGGGGGTTTACAATGTCAGGGAGTGTAATGTTGGGTACATAGACATTTGAGTGGACTCACTCATGTGTGTTGACATTTCACAATTCAGACACTTGCAGGGGCGTGGACCTTTGGACTGCTCGGCAGTCAGACGCGCCCCCTGCCTTCCTGCACAGTCCGTGTTAGATTTGGAGTGGAGTAAGCGTGCCCTCATTAATATGCATGGCACGCTGACGTCATACCGTTCAACGGCAGTTTCCGAGTAAGACTTATTTAGTCTTACACGGAGGGTTTGTGATTCCGGGGGACATATCTTTGTAATCAGAAAAGGCATTATCAGAAAAGCTGTAAAAAATGTCCTTTTAAGAAGCATAAATCTCACGTTCACTTGAGTTCATTTAGTCTTAGTAGGCCTTTTCACTCTAGCAAATTTTGATATGAGAAATAAATAGCTACAAAACTTCGAGATAACAAAAATGTCTTCTACAAATTCAAACTCCTGTTACTCAGAAATGTAGCCAGTGTATTCTCAAATGTGATCAGTAAATTGTGAAAACATTCCCTCTCTGAAATGACTGCAAAACATTAGAAAACATTCCATGATTGACGAGATTCATTGCTGTACTTAGGATTATAGGCATTCACTAGGCTAACAGCCTTAGATCCTTTTTAAGCCTGGCCATTCAGACTTCTATTTTCCCAATTATCAGTGCCCGTGGACTAGAATGGGTTTGTTATATGCCTGTGCCTTAGGGCATCTACAACTTTTTTTTTTGCATAGTTATAGATGTTTGTAGTATTTAACTTTCTGAGCCCTTAAAAGGGTTAATTCTCAACAGCAAGAAAACAGATGCATGGCGATGTCATTTAACTCAGTATTGCCTATTCCATACCCAGACCTGCCCAAACTTCAATAGTATGTGTTAATCTAGGCAGTCACCCAGCTATCGCCTTGGAGTTAGTATGAAAGGTTTAGAATGTTAAATCCATTTCAGCACAATTGTTCATAACGGAATATCTGGAATAATGGTACACAACACTGCACTGACAATAATTCCAGTTTTACCAGACTTAGTTAACCTTTCCTTGTCCAATGATTATGTTACAGTTGCTTGGAAAGAGATGACAGTAGCACTTAAAAATGGTGAAGGAAGCAGCCCTGTTAATTACTATTCCATCCACATGACCAGTGTTAAACTTAGTCTTTGAGAGAATCTTATTAAAGCTATTTCATGTATATCTGGCTGATCTTATGTATAGATAACGATTTATATGGTTTAAAGGGGTTGGGATGTTGGCATAATGGATAAGGTGTTCACCTTACAAACACAAGGTGCAGGGTTTGATTTTCACATGGGGTAATTGGCTAGGCTTAAAACTGCCCACAAGGGCAGTTAGCCTAGTACTAATCTATGAGCCTATGAACCTAATCAGCAGTAGCTCAATTATTTCATGTTAACTGTAGTTTAGTGCCGACTTTCTTGATGCAGAAGAACAAGAATTGCCATTTGATACAGGCTGTCTTGATTTACTCTTTCTTAGCTGGCAATTGCCGATCAGCTCAGCAGTTCAAAAATAAATCCACATATTATTCTGTAGGTTCAGCAATGGCTTACTGGGTGTATGTGCAATGTGGAAGTAGACTCTAGTATTTCAAATTCACACGTAATAACTTGAAGTTTTCCCCAGGGTTCAATCTTGGGTCCTTTTTTTGCTTACAATTTTTTTATGGCACAGCAGTCACCTCACCAGAAGGGTCTGGTGTACAAGTTTGCTTATAACACAAACATTGCTTAACCAGTTAACACTAAAGTAAATCAAGGGGCCTTGTAGTCTTGTTTAAATGAGATTACACATTGGATATCAGATTATAAAATTGAGTTTACACATCGATAAGAATGTTACTATGCATTTTGGCAGAAACAATCTGACTATAACACATACAATTGATGAAAATATCCTTCTAGTTTGTAGACTATTATGAAGGTGTGTGAATTACTGCCTCATTGATGCTACATTTGATGCTTATGTCTAGTTAGGTTGCATACAGGTATACAATTGTGTTCACTTTGTACATAGATCTGACACATCATGTACATTTGAACTATTAATGCCTTTGTATGAAATATTCATAAGACCAATAACTGAATAAGGAAACCCAACTTGCATGGGTAGCAGAGATAATGTAAAAAAACTTGCATACCCTCATTGAGCACTTACACATGTATTTCAAAAGCTATGGGACTTTTGAGTATGTTTGTCAACAGTAGCAGTTACATTTATACTTTTTAAATTGCATACTGCTTTGGGGTGACCTTTTTAATGCTGTTTAGCTGTTTGATAATGATGTTTTGGGGGCTAATGTCATTGTGACTGATTTAAATTGCGATATGAATGGTCATAATAATGCCTGCTTTGCCAGGTGGACAGTATTGGAAGTAGACTGAAAGGCAAAGCTGTGGAATGGATTACCTCTGTCCCGCTGGACCGCTTCATCATTTATTACATTTAAGAATAAAGTAATAACCAATTTTTCCAAATTAAAAAAGTGTCCTATTCAGTGGCGGCTGGTGACTTCAAATCACAGGGGGGCTGCAGGAGACGTTGAATGGGTGGGGTCAAAGGGAAGGGGTGTGGTCAACCATAAAGGGGAGGAGCTATGCACAAAACCACAAAATACTAACTTTAATTAAATACGCTGCCCTGGGTGGCAAACCATCATTATGAAAGTCCAATCAAGACAAAAATAAGTGTAGAAGAATAAAAATATTTCAATGCATTGGCTGCATGACAGCTTACTTAATATCTAGATGGAAACAAAAGGTTGTGAGGCATGAAAAAATAAATTACTTTTTAAATACATTACTGGAATGCCAGTCAAAATCAAGTATAAGAAAAACCAGAAGCACTCAACTCAAACCACTTCTCCTTGCACTGCAGTTCTAATTATAATATATTCAGCTTTATTAAAGTACCAAGCAACATGCTGAAAGTAGAAATCTATGTGATGCCCCCACTTGTAAAAATGTTTCTTATCCAAAAATGACCTGCTGCCTGACAACTTGTTTCATGGGGAAAACATGATAAAAGTAAAAAATGAAAAGCAAACAAGAAACAAGCTGAAGATACATTGCTTAAAGGATTACTGTACAGGTTATGGACCACACATGATTGCCATTCTGTTTAGTTTACGGGTAAAGTCTGTAGAGATGACTGGAAGTCTCCAACAAGTGTAATGAGCTTTTTAAAATAATGGAATCCTGTCCTTTAATACCCAAGGCTTATACATTATCTAGTCAAGCATTCTCTGCATGGCAACAACAGAAAGGCTTTCAATGTTGGCAATTCTTTAACAGTATGCTTATTAAAGCTTACTTGCATCTTTCAATGTCAGACAAGCTTACCTTGTGGTCATTAAAGCATTGCTACTTAAACACAGAGCAACAGGCACTTTGAGTAATAAGCATAAATCTGAGTAATAAGCATAAATCAACAGTACAAAAATATGACAGAAACCAGACCATTCTGCAAAATCAAGGACAGATGAAAAGCCACTGTAGTACTTATGCAGTGTGTCCTCCCCATCCAAGGTAGATACAACTACTCCTTGCCTTGCTTGGACACATCCAGAGTCACTACATGGGGGAGTGGGGTGCAACAAGCATGTCACAATTTGAAATCTCTCTGGCTGACTGTGATGGCCCTGACACATTTGTCATACCTCTCAACCTCAAGAGCAAGAAATCTGGACAAAGCCATACACAGAAGTGGGACAAAGGCCCAACAATAAGGACAATTTTTAAATATTGCTCTAATAAACTTAGAAAGATAATAGAATAGGTCTTGCATTAGTATGAATTTTCTGAAGGGTATAAAATCTGAAACTCAAATGTCTGTCATTTTCTAACTTCAGTCTTTAGTGATTTGTCACTAATTTGCCAAAAACACAATTTTATGAAAAATGGACCAAAAATGTGATGCAAAATATAAAATAGACACACAATACAGCTGCTACCTGTCAAAGAAGGGACACTTTAATATTAGTACTGCTACCTTGAGCAGCTGACAGAATAAAAGAATCTACATGCATTTCAAGTAATCTATAACTTTGATTATTACAGTTATTTCTTAATTGTAAACCCTCCATGTTTTCTTCCAAAATTGCTATTTTGCGGAGGGATTATTAGGGGGAAGAGCAACATTTTGAGCCAAAAATTGGGGACAGTTGAGAGGTTGGCTATGCCTAATTCTATAAAGCAATTTATTTGCATGTACCTCTCAACCTGTTAATGCAGTAAATCTGAACAAGGCCAAATATATTGGGGGCACATATAAACAGTACTAAAAATTGCTCTTGTATAAATTGAGACAGTTGATAGAACAGCTCTTACTTTAACATACATTTTTATGAAGGTTATTACAACAATCTTCCCTCCATCAACCACAAAAATTTTGGACCGCTATTAATACTCTTTTATCCCCTGGTAAAGCTGCCACTCCAAAACCATCAGACTCCAACTCCAACTCCCCCACAGAAATAGCTAATGCCTTCAACACCTTCTTCACTTCAGCCATTCAAAAGCTAGCAAACCAACAAAGCCCTGATACCTCTAAACTATCTATGCCTAGCTCTACACCCCCACCCCCATTTAACATCCAACCCATACCTACTTCCTACATTTTATCCCTACTTCAAAAACTCAAGCCATCAACCCCTTCAGCCGACAAATTACCTGCAGAGTATCTCCAACTAGGTGCCAAGGCTATAGCTTATCCCATCTCTCTATTAATTAACAGGACTATAAAAGAATATACTATCCCTTCAACCTGGAAAATCTCACACATTATCCCACTCTTCAAAGGAGGTGACTCTTTGGAGTATTCTAATTTCCGCCCTATAGCACTACTATCTCCTCTTGCAAAAATAATGGAGAAATGTGTACACAAACAGCTACTAAATCACCTATTAAGCAACAATCTCCTAGCTAGCTGTCAACATGGGTTTCGCCCATTCCATAGTACTACCACCGCCCTACTATCCTTCATTGACTCTATCAACATAAATCGCAACAATAACACTCCTTCCTCCGCTTTCTTTGTAGACCTGTCAAAAGCCTTTGACATGGTTAACCATCAACTTCTACTACACCGCTTAAAGTCCCTCTCTCTTGACAACAAGGCCTTGAGTTGGTTTTCATCCTATCTTGAAAATCGCAAACAGGCAGTCCTCTGGGATAACCATCTCTCTGATCTTCTCCCCACCTCCATAGGAGTCCCTCAAGGATCCATCCTAGGTCCTCTTCTATTTTCCATTTTTATAAATGATCTGCATCTAGCCACTCCTCTATCTACTTGTATTCAATATGCTGATGACACAACCATCATTTGCTCCGCCAAAACCCAGACTGAACTTCACCTGCTAACACAAAACACCTTCACCACCATCGAACAATGGTTCTCCAACCACTGCCTCCTCCTAAACCCCAAGAAAACCAAACTACTGATCTTTCCACCCACTCACCTATCTCCCCCTATTGACTTCACACTTACATCTAACAATGGCACACTTATTGCTCCAGACCAAACAACTAAACTATTGGGTATTACTATCGACAACCAACTAAAATTTGACTTTCATATCAACTCCACCATAAAATCAACTAACAGGAAACTTGGATCTCTATATAGAATCAAATCTTTCTTAACATCTGAAGCTAGAACTATCATAGCTAGAACCCACTTAATCTCTACCCTATTATATGCTTCTTCTATATACACTAACCTTTCAAAGTATAACCTTAAGAAACTAGCCATGTCATACAACAACATAGCCAGATTTGCCACTGCCTCTCCATATAAAACTCACCACTGTTTGAATCTTTTAAAACTAGGTTGGCTGGAATTACCCCACCTCATACAATACTACCAACTCACAATTGCACATAAAGTCCTTTATCACCCTGAAAACACACCAATGCTCTCTACACTCATAACACCCTATCACAATATGAGGCATCTCCGTTCCTTCAACAAAACTCTGATAAAACTTCTAAATCAAACAATGTTGCAGGAGATTCTATATTTTCCAACTCAATTGGCAAAATTTGGAATCAACTTCCACCAGACCTCACAACACTGACTTCTATTCCACTATTTAAATCCAATCTAAGACTCTACCTAAACAACCACAGGCTATGCTCCTGTAACGACCCTGGGTAACCTTTCTCACTCACCCTGCTTCCCTCTTTACTCTTCACCTGGCCTTCTTCATCATTTCTCCAGCTTACTTAACTTTCCTCTTTTAATCTATCTCTCTATCCCTCTTTATTCATTCATATTTCTTAACCTAAATACTGATGTCTTTGAATAACACACCTTAACCTAGCATTTTTATCCAACCTAGACTTCTGTTTGGCCTCACATAGAAATCAATTTCTGATATACCCTGTAATTAACCTATGACATTCTTATTATTTTTTATTTTTATTCTTAATATTATTGTATAAGTTTTTGTATATTTTTTATCTTGTTAAGTAGTAGTTAGTGGAGCTTTTCTCCTCGGGCCTCCACTGAAAATGGACTTGTATCCAGTTGGACTAGCCCGGTTAACAAATGTAAAATAAAATAAATAAAATAAAATAAAGGTTATGAAGTCTGAAACTTATTATTTAGTGACTTCTGGCAAATCATTTAGGAATTAAAACTACAAATTTTATGAACAACAAACCAAAAATAAGAAGCAAAAATCTATTCATTCTTTGAAAATCTGGACAGTTGGGAGGTATAGTTCAGCTGGGCCTGTCTGAGTTTGCTGCCCTTCCCCCCTGACAAAATAATGGTTGAATGGAGCCTCTGCAGCCATTCCAATGAACCATTACTTGGCTATTTCACTCCATTTACCATAAACACTAATGTGCATACTGCTTTACTTCAATGATGAGTTGGACTTCATTTGAAAGTTTTATTTTGTATTTTACAGCACAAACATTAAGTCATCTGTTAAACAAAGCAATGCAGTCTCACAATGAAAACTTAGCATTAAAACTTCTCTGCCCTTGAAACTCACATTCATTGAAACAGCATTGAAACCCACATTCAAAGAAAATACATTTTGCCAGTGGCAGATAAAGATTAATTTTGGGCTGTTTTGAATCATAGGCCCCTTGCATATGAAACATACATGTGCTCTTTGATACACCTTCCTCATTGTACTAAAATTATATTCCTTGTACAATACAGTACACTTGTTGAGGGTGTTTTAAATTTGTTTTGAACATTTTTCCAGTAAGCAATGAAACAAACCATATGCACCCATAATGGCAAAACTGCCCAGTTGAGAACATTTATCATAAAAAGTCTACTCAGACTTCCACAGTCCACCATTATTAGTAAATATACACAATTCTACAGTCCACCATTATTAGTAAATATGCACAATTCCACAGTCCACCATTATTAGTAAATATGCACAATTCTACAGTCCACCATTATCAGTAAATATGCACAATTCTACAGTGCACCTTTATCAGTAAATATGCACAATTCTACAGTCCATTATCAGTAAATATGCACAATCTCTGAAGTAAGTCATCTAAATAATTCCACATTAAAGAAATCTGTAACTAATGAAGCGGTTGCTGCTAGCAATCACCTTTATATTTCATGGTTTCATCGAAAAATAAAGTGTCTGTTGCCCCTCAGGAATAAATTGCCTATATATAACATTAAAAAAATGATAAGCTAGTAATAATATTGCAAGAGGAAATGGATGGCAAACTGATAACGAACTTATAGTTAGTATCTTCACCAAGGAGAACATTCTCAGTACGGCAGCATCCACCCCTTGTGGGAGTAGAACCCACAGCCTTCTGCATCAAAAGCAAGTACACAACCTGTTGTGCTATAGTATTAACTAGGCAAAGCACTAAACTTCTATTCCCTGCAGCTCTCAGCTCCTTGTAAAATCTACTCAATACTCAACTGCATCTCAACTTCGCAGCTCAAGAAAACTGGAAAAAGCCAAAATGTATTGGGGGGGGGGTCAAAAGCCCAAAACCCAGGGACACATTAAACATTGCTTGTATAATCTTGGAAAGTTGCTAGAATAAAATGTTGTGTTGCCACCATATATTTTACTGCCAAGGTCCCTGAGCAAAAAACAGTCAGAGTAACATACCATTACGCCACATCAGCTGCTTTGTAAAAGAGAGGAAGACTGAAACTTAAATGGCTATCATTTAGTGAATTCAGTTCTCACCATAGCTGTCAACCTCTTAGTACAAAACACCTGGACAAACCCAGTAATGAGGGAATACAGCCCTCAAACATATTCAGTGAATTCAGTTCTTGCCATAGCTGTCAACCTTAGCACAAAACCTGGACGAAGCCAATAATGGGGGAATACAGTCCCAAAAATAGGGACAAATTTAAAATATTAATCTTATAAACTTAGAAAATTGCTAGAAAAAAAGGTTGTGCTACTATGTATTCTGAAGAACATGAAGTTTGAAATTCAAATGCCAGTCAATTTTACTGCGGACAGAACAAAAACAATTTTCAGCAGAGATGCAGGGATTAATACTGCAGACACGTCTTTGTAAAATGGCAGGGCACCAGAGCAAATCCACACAAACACAGGGAGGAGATGCAGACTCCACACAGAAGCCACCCCAACCAAGAATCAAACCAGAAAACCTCTAGCTGTGAGGCAACAATACTACCACTGCACCATCATATCTGCAAGGAATTAAACATTCAGAAACCTGAAGTCTGAAATTCAAATGCCGGTCAATTTTACTGCGGACAGAACAAAAACAATTTTCAGCAGAGACACAGGGATTAGTACTGCAGACACGTCTTTGTAAAATGGCAGGGCACCAGAGCAAATCCACATAAACACAGGGAGGAGATGCAGTCTCCACACAGAAGCCACCCCAACCAAGAATCAAACCAGAAAACCTATAGCTGTGAGGCAACAATACTACCACTGCACCATCAAATCTGCAAGGAATTAAACATTCAGAAACCTGAAGTCTGAAATTCAAATGCCGGTCAATTTTACTGCGGACAGAACAAAAACAATTTTCAGCAGAGACGCAGGGATTAATACTGCAGACACGTCTTTGTAAAATGGCAGGGCACCAGAGCAAATCCACACAAACACAGGGAGGAGATGCAGACTCCACACAGAAGCCACCCCAACCAAGAATCAAACCAGAAAACCTATAGCTGTGAGTCAACAATACTACCACTGCACCATCAAATCTTCAAGGAATTAAACATTCAGAAACCTGAAGTCTGAAATTCAAATGTCTGTCAATTTTATTTAACATTTGTTAATCAGGACAGTCTGACTTGGAACAAAAAAACAATTTTCTGCAGAGGCCCAGGAAGAAATAATGCAGACATGTCTTTGTAACATGGGAGGACACAAAAGCAAACCCACACAAACACAGGGAGAAGATACGGACCCCACAAAGAAGGAACCCCAGCCAAGAATCAAACCTGAGAACCTGCAGCTGTGAGGCAACAATGCTACTACTACACCATCAAATATCAAGCATTGCAACATTTACAAACCACAGATATTATGGGGAACAGATCAGATCAAATATGAGGCAAAAATCTGCAATTTTTTTACAAATGGTGGTGGGTAGGGAACTCAAGTCTTTAACACCTGCATACAGGGTACAGGGTTCAAGCCTGAGGTATTCCCTACCACACCACCATGAGCACCTGGGGCATTTACACACGCACACACACACACACACACACACACACACACACACACACACACACACTTCAGAGCACCAGCTAACACAAATCTATCCAGTTAAAAGCACCAGCTAACACAAATCTATCCAGTTAAAAGCACCAGCTAACACAAATCTATCCAGTTAAAAGCACCAGCTAACACAAATCTATCCAGTTAAAAGCACCAGCTAACACAAATCTATCCAGTTAAAACCACCAGCTAACACAAATCTATCCAGTTAAAAGCACCAACACATAAAGTAAAATGCACCATACACTTACCTGTCTGTTCTCCATACCATATCCTGCCCGCGCAATACTCACAAAGACCTGCGAGATCCCAGCAAAGCTCCTTCCTGACGAGATCCCAAGTAAAAGCTCCCTCCTGATGACGAGACTGTTCTGACTGCTGCTGTTGCAGTCCGGACACGATATATACTCCCAGCGTGTCTGTGCACTTTAAAAGTGCACAGACATCTCCTTGTGTCCCTCTATGGGGACTGCTGGACTGCCTTGAGCATGCGCATAGACCGACGGTAGTCGGGACTACTGCGCATGCGCGAAGTCTGCGAAATTTAAAAAAATAATTTTGTTTTGTTTTCTTTTTTAATTTTTAGTTTGAGGGGGCTGCAGTCCGGCAGCCTGATGCCACGAGCCGCCCCTGGTCCTATTAAATGGTGGCTCCAAACTATTTTAATGACCAGCCATTGTTCTTGAATCTAATGACTTACAACTTATGACCTTATTGTATACATTATGTACAAAATTTACATTTTTTTTTTATTTTGAGGTATAAAAACTGTAATACTTGCCACACATGTTGCTATTGAGGAAGTAAAATACCCCAAGTAGAGAATTTTAACTCGGGTAGACAGCAGATACTGGAAGTGTGATGGGATCTTTAAGAGAGGGGTAACTGGGGACATGTCTTTTGGGAGTGCAACAGGTTGACAGATTTAAAAAATTCTTTACAGAGTATTTTTTTTTCAGAAATTTTGGGGGAGCACATTGTTGCAATTAAGGAAATGATTCTTTTGAGCTGGGACACATGGTCTGAAATGCCTAGACATAGTAAGGCCTTCTAAGTTTAATGCTTTTGGCTGCCTAGAAAACAATTACTAGAAAAGTGAAAGTAAAAATCTATGACAACTGTAAATACTGGACATTGTAAACTAGATAAAAGAACTGGAGGTGGGATCTTTCGAGAAGAGAAGGAGCAAAGTATATAGAAACAAATGGAATTTGTGGGACCAATACATGCAAAACAATGTTAAGGAGGAGGAGGAGTGAGGTTTAAGGGATGGAAGGGGTTGAGAAACGGATGTTATTTTGGAGTGAATGATTGTTAAGTGTATATTGATATACTGCATGAAAATAAAAATATCACTATTGTTTTTCTACGTATATATCTATATATGCAAGTCATTATGTAAACTGTGTTTTTATAAAGATATTTAAAAAAGAAAGGAAGAAAAACAGATATAGTATAATGGTTTGTTGTCTGCTTTTGATTTGTAAGCACATTCGTATTGATGAATCGGAATGGAGGAATATTTGTTACTGTTCTCTGAAATTTGGAATGTAGTTTGCATGGAGAAATCATATGCAATGTGTTATGTGGGTGGATGTGGGTGTGTATGTCCATGCATCTTTAATATGAGTTGTATGCAGATTATTTAGTATGACTTGTTGGGGGGGTAGATCTAGGTACACTTTAGTGTTGCTATTGCTGTAACACATCCTATATTTATGTTACAAGTCTGGTCTGTCAAGTAGGTTAGCCATATGTAGACAAAAAAGCCAGTGATATCTGCATTGCTGTGAAAAACAGGAATGAGAAACTGCTGACAGTTATTTTCATTTTGGGTTCCTTTCATGTAAATGTGGGTCAAATTGCTACATCAGAACAGTATGCAAAAGAGTATGATCTGCTGTTGAGATAAGGCAATAGTAAAGACTTTAAAGTGTGCAGCAGAACAGGTCAGTAGCTAGTAGCACTGATGATTTCATAGCACTGTGAGCATTTATTCAGTATTTATTTTAAGCAGATGTACTAAACCATATGCATCTTTTTTCAGTCATGACCTTTTAAAAACATTAAAAAATAGTGGAACAAAGTACATGTACAATCTGGTGATATAAATGCTCATACATAGAACTGTACTATCTCTCTCTCTCTCTCTATATATATATATATGTGTGTGTGTGTGTGTGTGTGTGTGTGTGTGTGTGTGTGTGTGTGTGTGTGTGTGTGTGTGATATATAAAATCTCTGAGTGTGTCTGTGTAGTAAACTAAGTAATAGATGCAACACATTGACCTTGTCTGATGATATTGTCTGTTTAATCTGTTTACAATCCTGACAAATATATTTTCTTGGAGAAAGACCGACCCCATAATGAATGCATCACTGCATCTTTTTTAGCTTGTTGAGTGGGGCCTTGCCAAAGTTTTAGTAGCACCTCATCCCCACATGTGAGTGTTGGAACTAGTAATGCAACAGCTGCTATATGTCTTGATTCCAAGGTGATGCAACTTCCGGCTGTTGTACCGAGCTCCAAGTTATTTGCAAACCTCTGACCCTGCCATTTGCATGTACTCCTTAAAGGTCAAGCTGCAGTTCTGAATCTCATGTAGGTATTTAGTTGCACCTACTACTCATGCAGCTGTATCCACCTCAATAAATCTGACTTTGAGAAGCATAAATTAGAACAAGATGGTTTTTAAACCATGTGAATTTTGACATTATAATAAAAAATCAAACTGACCACAGCTGAAGAATATATAGTTGAAACCAACGTTGTTTAACACACAAAGTAAGCGCTTTCACGATCTGTAACTGACCGCTTCTTCAGACTTATACATTCAAATGAAATAATCATAGCATTTAAATAGTATCTCGTCAAATCAACAGTCAAAGTAAATCAGTCAAGTCTATTAATCAAATTAATTAAGCACTTAAAAACACATTAAATAGATTCTATCAAAACATTTGAAACCCTAAAAACTAATAAAACAGCAAAGTTAAAAAAAAACAAACAACTAAGCTGAATAGCAATAAATATCTTTCAAAAAAGCTTAGTGTTTAAGTGGTTTGGCTTTAAGGAAGGGCTTAAGTGACACTGAACCATTAATCCCTGGTAGTTTATCTGCCTGTAGCAGCAAAATCCATTTTTGTTCTGCTGCTTCCATCTTGTTCTTAATGTCACCACCCCTCATACTTTGTTCTATAATTTCTAGCACTAAAAAATTAAAAACATGTTGAGAGCCTTCTGCTTGAACATGTCTTGCTAAGGCACTAGTTTGTTTAGCATTATTTATCTCTCTTAAATGCTCTAGAATGTGCTCTTTGAAACTTCTGTTGGTTTTACCAACATAAAATACATAGCATAATTTGCAGAAGCTAAGGTACACTAAATGTTGTTTTTTACAATCAGCACAGACATCAAAGTTTATGACAAACTTCTGGCTTGGATGTGTGAATGTAGTGCTAGAATAAATAAACTTACATGCCATGCAGTTCCTGCAGGAAAATGTTCATGTTCTCTGAGACAGCATATTATTATTTCTGCTAGCCAATGGTTTATAACATAATTGTCATTTTAGGGATTTTTTATTTTTTAAAGAAAAACACGGTCGCTTGTCTATAACACCATCCAGTTCTTCAATAGAATTTAAAATATTCCATTTCCTCAAATATTTCACAAAACATCTTGATGTCACTAGAATAGGAAATAGGAAACCTAACTTTGTCCATTTTCATTTTGTATATTATGTATGTAATTCGTACTCTCTGAGAAAAACGGTTTGCCCCTGTGACTACGTTCTTCATACATATCAATAATACTTGTCTCTATATCTGCTGCATTGTATCCTCTATCTATAAATTCACCCTTTAAGGTGGAAATTGCTTGACCCAGCTCATCGTCTGTATTATGCAGTCTACTCATTCATTCTTGGAGCAGGCTGGCTGCCCTTCTTGACCATTTCTTCACCCCAGAGATGAGAGTCAGGTGTAAGAGAGATGCCAGCTAGTAAATCATGCAGCACCCCCCCCAGTCTAACCCCACCCCTCAGTGATTGTAACACCACATATGCTGCCGCCCGGAAGAGTCCGTATATTATTCAGTGCATGTGTAGCAATTGTTTCTGAAATGCACTGTTACCTTAACTTTTAATACTGCAGGATTCACTCCTACATACTTGTGCAGGTGCCGAGTAGCAGGGCAAACCACATCCCTTCTCTTGCTTTTGTGGAAGCATAAAAATGTTGTTCACATCCATCCGATCACCTTCCTTTCCAGTTCTTCCTGACTCCTCTTCTTCTACTTGATTATGAGTCATCTGATCCATAATAAGGTTTTATTCCTTTACACCACGCAGGTTGGTTGTAATATATTTTTGCTAGATGACACTTTTATCAGAATGTCAAGTTAGTTAAATGTAATTTTCTTTTTTTTTGATGAAGCTTGCAAATTAATGATTTTTTTTATTTATACAATAATGAAAAGACATGCTGTCTAGAAACATGCATTGCATTTACTTGGAGAGAGACTATACTCATCAAGGAGGGACTTTCTGGAAGTCAGAGTTCAAGTTCCAAAAATCCTGGCCATGCCCATGAATCATCTTAAAGTCCCCTCCTTAGCAAGATCCATTCATTCCTGGGGCAAGGTGGCTGCCCTTCTTGGACATCATTGTTTCTATGTTCATTTAGATATTGAGTTTGTAACACATAGTGGACGGTGGCAGATAGAATGGTGGGTGTACCTATCAAGATGAGACTACTGGGTGGTTGAGCTAAATAGTAACTGAACTACTCTGCCTGTTGTTGAGGTGTAAAATTAGGAAACGGGACATATAGAGTGATATGAGCTCTACCTGTGATATTGTTTGTGGTAAGTCAGACAATGTGTTTGCCTGAAGGAAGCAAAAACAGGTCTTCTGTCCTTCTCTTGTGCTAAAAGTTCCCCTAACAAGGCTCCTGCCTGACACTGGTGAATCTGGGAATATTGAGGCAATGTTACAATTGCCTCATGTACACAGACAACCCTCTCCTTCTCCCACAAAACACAAATACATGCGAGAGATGCAACTATATAGCCAAACTGGAGGCTGAGCTCTCTCAACATAGGACTGGCAAGACCAGACAGGAGGAGAAGGTAACCACACACACCACAAACCCAGTCTCACATAGTACTATTACAACTTCAAATCATACACATCAACACACAAAGACATACTCGGAGGCTCTGATCAAAAATCTACCAAAACAGCAGAGGCCACCAAAGCAGACACCCAAACAACTGCCACCTCAGGACACAACACATGCAACACAGAGACCACAAAGTCAGTGTGCCAAACAGTCACAGCCCTTAAGGCCAAACACAATGCCGGACACACTCGTCATAGGTGACTCCATAGTCAGACACACTGACATCCCACTCACCAGATTGAGTAAGGAGAAGGTCACAGCAAGCTGCCTGTCGGGCACTAGAATCCGCCACATAACGCAAGCACTCAGGTCACTCAACTGCAAGTACAAGTATGACTCAGTCATTGTCCATGCTGGTGTGAATGACCTGAGACGTACCTCCCTGGACTACATGAAAAGAGACATAGAGGAGCTCTCTGATTATGTAGCCCAGGCAGGTATGACCCTGACCTTGAGCAGTATCCTACCTTCACCAAGAATGATGCCACAATACAGAGACAAGATGATCAGCTTTAATAATTGGCTTAATCTCTGGTGTCATTCAAAGGGGATCCAATGTCTGTCTGCCTGGGATGACATGCTGGACAAGCCACGCTGCTTCGCAAGGGACGGCTTGCACCTGTCACCCCTAGGCTTCCGGATATTGGCAAAGGCTCTTGCCACCCCATAGTGCCTTTTTTAGGCAAGGCTCAAATTCTAAACCTACCACCCTAGAACACAAAAAAGAAAAAAAACTAAGGGTAATGCTGCTCAGTGCCAGAAGTCTCAACCTCAAGATGCACGCACTCGAAGCCCTTCTCAGTATGGAGAACATCGATGTCTGTGCTGTGACTGAAACCTGGTTCAAGGCTCCTGAGAGCACCCCGGCACTATCAGGTTTTACCTCATATCATGCGTTCCGGCCCCAAAATCCGGACCACACCAAGAAAGGAGGGGGGGTATCCATATTCATCAAGGATACCCACACCTCCAGGTTGGTGGCAACACACGAGGCATTGGAGACCATCCAGGTGCAATTAACCATAGGCAAGACTGCTCTGCAATTTGTAGCATGTTACAGGCCACCCTCTCAAACTCAGGAACCTCACACAGCTTTCCTGAAAACACTGGAGGGGATAAATGTATCTCCAAACACCATCATATTAGGTGATTTCAACTATCCAAATATAGACTGGGATCATTACTCAAGCCCCAACACTCTAGCCCAAAGGTTCCTAGAGTTCATAAACTCTAATGCCATGGAACAACTAGTCACCATCTCCACAAGAGGAGAAAACATACTAGATCTCATCATCACGAACATGGGGACACAATGTTCAACACCAGAAGTATACCCCTCATTGGTGAGATCAGATCATAAACTAATCTCACTGGAAGTCCACATCCCACCCCCACCCCAGATAAAAAAGACCACAGTGAAGAACTTCTCAAAAGCCGACTTCACACTTCTTAAGACTGGTGTGGTCTCCTTCAAGGCCCCCAAGCCAGCGGAAACCATTACCCAAGCTGCTGAATCACTTACAAATGCCTTCTACCAGCACCTCCAGGACTGCATGGATCAGGCAATCCCAAACAAAACAAAGACTCTTTGCACCAAAGGCAAGCGCCCAGTTTGGTGGACCCCAGCCATAAACAAGCTCTACAATAAAAAGAGAAAGCTACTACAAGATAGAGCAAAATCCTTAAAAGGGAAGACACCCTTGATCATTATAAGTAAAAAACTATGATCACTCATAAAATCATCCAAGGCAAATTTTGAGAGAAAAGTCGCTAAGGACTCAAAAGACAATCATAAGGCCTTTTTTAGCTATGTTAGAAACCTGGGAGGAAACTCCCAGATGTGCTCAGAATTAGTTCAAAATGATGTAAAAATCACTGAACCAACAGACATTTCCAACATACTGGCTGACAGGTTCAGTGCAAATTCCCCCCCCTCCCCCCCAAAAGGAGAGATATCTATACCAGCGGATTGTAGCCCCCCCAAACATCTCAAATGCCCAGGTGAAAACTGCTCTCTCCAAGGCAAAAAACACAGCATCTATGTGACAAGATGGTGTCCCCGGTTGTGTGCTCCACGAACTCAATGAGGAATTAAACCCGCAGTTAGGGCAGCTGTTTAATCTTAGCCTCACCTCTGGATACGTACCCAAGGAGTGGCGTACGGCAACTGTGGTCCCACTCCACAAAGGCGGTGCCTCCACTGACCCTGGAAATTACCGCCCCATCAGCTTAACAAGCCTGGTCTGCAAAGCTATGGAGAGGATCATAATGGAACTCATAAATAAAGACATAGGGGACTTACAGACATTGGATCCAACCCAGTTTGGCTTTGTCAAGGGCAGATCATGCCTTTTAAACTTGATTGACTTTTTCGAAACAGTCACCAAGGCCATTGATGAGGGCAAGGCAGTCCACACAGCCTACCTTGACCTTACAAAAGCTTTCGACACAATACCCCACTCGGGTATCATTGAAAGACTCACCAGCTTAAATGTAAACCCATACATCACAGGATGGGTTGCAAACTGGCTAAGTGACAGAACCCACAGGGTCAGAGTTGCTGGCGCCATGTCAGACTCCAAGCTGGTCACAAGTGGTGTCCCACAGGGCTCAGTCCTGGGCCCCCTCTTGTTCGGCATCTACTTTTCAGAAGTACAGGCAAACACAGGAGGATTATGGCTGACAAAGTTTGCAGACGACTGCAAACTGGGCACCATAGTTGAAAACACATCAGACACAGATATCCTTCAGAAGGGTCTCATAGAAATGGATAACTGGTGCCAGAGCCATGGCCTAAAGTTAAACGCCAAAAAATGCATAGTCATACCCTTCGGGAAAAACAAGGTTACCCCTAGCTACCATATAGGTGGCAATCCACTAAGCACAGAAGAGGTTATCGGAGATCTGGGGACCCAGGTTGACAGCAACCTTTCGTTTGACACTCACATTGCCAAAGTAGTTAGGAAGACCTTCTACATTGCCCACCTGATCATGAAGGGATTCACATCTAGATCAAGGGATGTCATTGTTCCCCTATACTCATCACTCATAAGACCAATGATTGAGTACAATGCCCCATTCGGAATATATCTTACCCGACACCTGCAGCAATTGGAAAGGCCCCAAAAGTTCTTCACCAAAAGGATAAAGGGTCTCAAAAATGTCTTATGCTGCCCGACTGAAGGAACTCCAGCTCTATTCAGTCGCATACCGTCTGCTCAGAGGTGACCTGTGCTTGACATACAAGGCCATGTCCAACCCGGAATTAATGAACATGCTCCACCTCAAAAAATCTAAATCCATCAGAACTACAAGAGCAAGAGACATAAACCTTAACACGGTTATAAATAGGACATGCTGGAGGGAGAGATTCATCACCCAGAGACTCCCTATGCTGTGAAACAAAATCCCGGTACATGTGAGGCAGAGCACCTCAATGGCTTTGTTCAAGAGAAATCTTGACCAATGGATGGGAGATCACAGGTTTACCCCGGGGATCACCTCAGTGTCACTGCTGGACAGAGGCACGGCAAAATAATGGGCATAGTATCCTTCAAACTTAAGGGGTCGTGAAAGCCACAAAACTTTGGGCTAGGCTTATAAATGCCCGAGGCAGATAGCCTAGTATGAACCTATGAACCTATATACATTTCTTTCCCATTACAGTTTTTGTTATCCAGTGAATTTGTGCCAAGTCCACAGTTCTGTTCAAGCAAACTGGCATCTCTATTTTTTTTCACTTGCTTGAGTATGCAGATACGCATTGGTGTCATTACATTTGTCACATTTCTCTCTCCAACTACCACATGTTGGGAGTTTTGTGGCTGTACCCAGACTGCACCAGAAGTTAGTTGAAAGCTGATGATTCCTACATCCTCCCCCTGGAAAGAAATGTTTACCTATCAGGTTCTCAGTCCCTTTTCTACATGGTTGTCTCTCTCAGAACCCATATTCATCTGTAATTTAGAAATTGGCCATTGACAAAGATGGACATGTGGGCTGTCTGGGTGTGTGTATTATTTCTGCCCAGACAGACAATGGTATTTTAATGACTTTGCCTGTTTTCTGAATATGATAACAAATGTTGGCACTCTTTGGATGCATTCAATCTGTTAGGGTATATCTGCAGAGGAGTAATGTAGGTGCAATAAACAGTTTCCTAGATGTATAGGCTGGTCAGGAGATGGTGATGTGGCATTGTGCTTCTTATCTATGGGATAAAACTAGGATTAAATGACAAAAGTCTGTGTGAAGGGCAGGGGCACAGTAGTTGTATACCAATGATACAATCTGCCTTCTGTCATAATGTGATCATGTTGAGAGTGAACCACTCAGTACCAGAAAGTCATAACTGCTCATATCTCCCAACTGTCTAGAGTTTTGCAGAATGTCCAGATTTTTGCCTCATACTTTTGGTCGGTTCCTCATAAAACTGGAAAATTATTGAGGATTGCAGTCATTAAGTAATAACAATCATTTTGGTTTCAGACTTCATATCCTTCTGAAAATGCATGCTTATGCAAAACCTGTTAGTCAAGCAACTTTCAAAGTTTATAAGATCAATATTTAAAATTCATCTCTGAAGCCCTTTGCCCCCTCATTATTTTTGGCTTAATCCAGACTTCATGAGCAGATAGATCAAGAGATATGTACGTGCTTGTGTCACGTGAATGCCGGAAGGGGAAATTTGTTACTTTGCTGGCCTGCTATTAAACTTCGATCTTGTCACTGCTGATATTAATGAGCTTTTGATGGCCTCTAAAGGTGGGACCAAAGGCTGATTATGTACTGCTTTTTCCAGTAAAAATGCATTCACAGAAAATATAGATTGCTGGAGTAAATCTTTTTAAAACAGTAAAATGATCATCTAAATCATTGTAAGCTAATTGTTAGTAGATGCACGCGTGTTTGGAATTTGCCTTTGTTTGACAATAGGCACTGTATTTAGTCACTTTCCTTTTATTTATTTGAATGGATTTGTGTGTTTACATAAAGGTGTATATCTGTAGGCATTTTACATTTCCTGTGATTGCTTGACGTACCATTCTTATATTCCTACTTAGAATGCTGCTGTTTCACTACATTGACTTGGTAGTTTAATAAATGGCTTGGTACATCATGAATGCCATTTGTTATGTTATGATGAGCAGCTCTTACTGGTCAGCCCAGTATTTATGATTGCCTGGCAGAAACAACAAGCTAACTCTATCATTTATAGCACTAGCACTGTACTCGGTACAGTAATGAGAAACTGGCAGGTGGCACTGTGCTCGAAATATGTAGGGTAAGGCTGACAATAAATGTTTATAGATGTGATTCCATGTCTTCCTACAGAACAGAAACAGTTTTTCCCTGTTAACCTGCCTAAAATTCAGAAGTAGTGAGTAATTTTTAGGAATCAGTATACATCCTAAGGGAGCATGAATTGCCATCATATTTTCCCAGGGATCTTATTACTCAGCATGGTAGAAAAGGAATAGAAGTACAGTAGGTCTTCCATTCTGCATCAAAATGATTTACAAATAATGGTAATAATTCAACGTTTACATAGTGCACTGTCTTATTGTTTTTTTTATTGAAGTTCAAAACCAGTCTTTTCTGTTACAGTGGGGTTTCATCTTCTTGGTGACTCAATCTTCTACACTTTAATCAACACTAAAACTTAGAAATGCCTCAATGAGAAAATGCACTAATTTATCTTGAATGTATGGTCCTCATCCTGTGATTATGATGCACCAGGTAGAACACTCACCTTTGGTGTAGAAGGCTGTGTATTCAAGTCTCACACCAGGTAGTTGGAATACTGACACTACATTGGAGCATAAGAGGGGGGGGTTTGCAAGCCTAATGTGTCATCCTTCTGATGACTCGTTAAATCAAAGTCGCATCTCTTTGAGTTGGTGGAAGCTCAGGTGGCTGTAATAGCACCCAATTTCCCCCTAGTGGTATGAATATCACCTTGACTCTCCCCTGAAAAGAGGTCACTAGCCTAGTGGGTCTAACTTGGTCAACAAAGGATAAATAAATAAAATCCAATGTAAACTCCTGAGGACAATATTCAGTTTATGGAGAAAATACATTTGGAGCCGAGTTTGTAAAATCTGTAGTAATAAAGAAACAGACCTGCTATATTGTAAAAGGTAAAATAAATTTTATACAGTGCTATCTATAGTGGAGATTAGCAATGTTTCATATGTGGTGTATTTCTTCTTCTGCAGGTATTGTTGTAAATATGATAGATATAATAGTAAGCCACTTTTCATTATTGCATGGCACTTTGCATGAAGAGGTCTGCAGCTGGAAATGAATTAACAGAGACTTTTTACTGACAGGCTTTGATTACAAGACCTGTAATGTCCTGGTGGCATTAGAGCAGCAGTCCCCAGACATTGCACAGGGGGTACATTTAGATCGACATGAACTGGACATCGGTGCAGGTGATCAGGTAAGCAGTGGAAAAATGTATAATTTTTTCTTAACATTCCTTTAATGTTTTTCAAATTTCTATTACCAATTTCTGGTTTGCAAATTGTTTGGTGACTGTTAACATATTGCCAGCGAGAACAATTATGTCTGTAGTGAACTTTAGAATGGATTGCAGGACATTACAATTTGCATGTGGGAATCTGAATGGGCATGCCTTACAATAGATAATATCTGAAAATATTCAGAGGGACCCATAACAGCTATAGCTCTAATACCAGAAGGGGGTAGAAGTTTTAATTATTGGTCAGGTTTGATCCAGGAATGTAAATCCTGCATAATTTCTACCCTTGGAGGGTATTACAGCTATAATACTCTGGCAAATCTTTTAATTTTTAAGGTTTGGGTAGTATTTGTTTCACAGTAATTTAGAACTGAGCATTGAACATTTAAAAATAATAGAGAGTAAGCAGTTTTAGTTCATAGCTTGAAACTCTCAGTGTTTTTTGCTTTGATCATAGCTGTCACTTACCTGTACTTTACATAACCAGCAAAAAGGAGTGGAAAACTACAGTGAACGATCAGAGGATACCAAAAGTTAAGCATTTTTGTCTCACAGATTGTCACTACACAGGACCAGATCACTCGATGTAGCTATTATGTAAATGGTCAGTGGAGTTTGAGTAGTCTGATGAAGTCTTCTGTCCTATTTACTACTTACTCATCATTCACTGTTCTTGTCAGTGTTTGCTGTTTTTGGATATTTAGGAGGAAACGGAAGCTTTCACTGCTTATTTGAGTTTACTGCAGATCAAACTACAAGAAATGAAAAATCATCTTAAAATTATGGAAGTATGCTACTAACATAAGACTTATGCAGAATTACACAGAATAATATCTTGGCACTTTCAGAGCAGCTGATTTGCTGGATGAGATACTATACCCTGTATCATGCCAGGAGTTTTAAATATATGTCCTGCATCAGTGGTAAGTGATTTCATGTAGTCTCTCTTTAAAGTAGCTTGAACAATGTTATACTATTATTTACTGTCTATGTCAACAAACAGATGAGCTTTCTGATTTTTCAAAACTTGATCCAAAGTACTCTTCCAATAAAGTTAATTTTGGAGTATTTCTTTTTTTCAGACTGAATGGTGTTTTACCAATGTATTGCGCAGACTGATAACTGTCAGTATTCTGTTTTCTTAGTGTATATATGGAAGCTTAAACAAGTTACTGTATTAGATTTTAACCATTTCATGAATGTGAAGAAGACAAATTGGTAGCCACGCTTCTTCTGACCACAGTGGCATTTAAACTACTGCATAAAAGTATTGCTCTCTCTCTCTCTGTGTCCATTAATCTCCTCTTAAAATAAAAACTCCCAGTATATCTTAAAAGATAACAGAAAATTCACACATTAAGTAGATCCTAGTCTGGACAAGCTGTAAGTGAAAGTTACATTATTAACAAATTGTAGCAGCTCGTAGGAATCACCTACCACAAGTAATTAGGAAAGAAATTCAATACTCCAAATTCAGGGGGAAAAACTCGTGCAATCTCTCAAGACTACGGCTAAATCTCTTACACTGACACAAGCCCCATGATTCTTTAGTGACTGTAATAAAGTAGTTTCTAACCAACCCGTTTTTGGTCTACAAAACGTCATTAAATATGTACATACTCAAGTGCAAATATTGTTTACCATTAGTATTTATAACTAATCTTTATATCACTGGCATGCAGTGCTGTTAATTCTATCTTTTTACATTAATGCAGACTGAGATAGTTGTTGTCTGAGTCTATTGTAGTAAAATTTACAGTACATTATTACAGCACTGAAATGTGTAAAATGCCAAATGAAAACAATTCTAATTAACAACAAAAAGTGAACTATACCTTGAAAAGTTCTCCTACAAGACTCATTTACCGTATGGTACTTGTGCGTTTTTTACTGTCTTGTACTTTATGTTGTGAACTAGTTTACTGTCTTGTACTTTCACTGTGAACAGTACTATGTTAACGCTGCTGATACCATGTGCCTGCATCATGGCTGAAATGTGCCTTCAGACTAGTCTGCTCATCCTGTTAACAAATGACAAATACAAGTTTATATTACTAAGTGCGGTTATGTTACTGTGATATGTGTTGTATTTGAGAAGAAAACATCAGCTGTGTGATTATTGCATCTTAACTGTATGGCATTTGCATGGTATTTACATGTTGACATGTTACAGTATTTTATACTAAATTCCCATTTCAGAATGACTTTTTGGAAAACAAAAACTGTACACACTTAGATTTAATTTGAAACTTTTGTTATCTGATTTGTTGGTCTCATTCACCACCAACCCCGCTGACCATGTACTGCCTGTCTGCCTCAATCTTGGTGTAAGTGTCCTTGGAAATGGAGGCTTGGGCAGCTTCCTTATGCGAGAAGATTTTTTTCTGTGCCCTAAATGGGCACAGCTAGTGACTCATATGCATCGTCACACCAAAGATCATTTAGTTCTGTCCTTCCTCGAATGCTATAGGTTTACTGGTAGCCTGCTTTATGATTGTGGTGCATCACTGGGGATGTGTCTTCATCACAGGCAGAAACCCTTCTTCCAAGAGTTGCCAAGCCTCTCTTTCCCACTGCTCTCTCTCTCTTCCCAGCTCCCGAACTGCTAGTTGATCTTGTGTCATCTGGGTCATAGTTAGGGCTCCATCCCTCTGTGCCACAGAACCAGGGTTATGCATTACCATTCTCACTTTTCCAAGGATTGCATTTGCAAATCTCATATTTTTAATAACAAACCTGTTTGCATACTGTCATCCCTTCCTTACTGACTCCTCTGACACTTGGGGGCCCTTAACCAACCCCATGTAATTTGGGATCTAATCAAGGCTTATAGGTTCTTGGGTTGGTACTAGGATATCAGCCCTAGGGCCTATACAAGTCTAGCCATAACAGTTCCCTGGCAATTTCTTCCCACACTATTTACTTCCCTGGACCCCTGTCTAGCAGGGCAACTGACATGATCCCCGGGGTGAATTTCCTTTCTCCCATCCAATCATCAAGGTTCCTTTTGAAGAGGGCCAGAGAGGCACTCTGCTTGACATGTACGGGCAATCTATTCCAGAGTCTGGGGAGTCTCTGGGTCAGGAACCTATCCCTCCAGCATGTTTTGTTTATTGTGATGACAAGGTTTAGATCCCTGGAGTGTGTGGCTCTGAGTGATTGGGATTTCTTAAAGTGTATCATGTCCAACAGCTCTGGGTTTGGCATGGCCTTGTATGTTAAGCAGAGATCGCCTCTGAATAGACGATATACGACAGAGTATAGCTGGAGTTTTTTAAGGCGGTCAGCATAGGGCATCTGCTTTAGGCCTGTGATTCTTTTAGTGAGGTATTTCTGCGGCCTTTCCAGTTATTGCAGATGTCTTGAGAGGTACATACCAAACGGGGCGTTGTATTCTATAAAGGGTCTAATGAGGGATGAGTACAGTGGGACAATGACCTCCTTTTTTCTGGATGAAAAGCCCTTAGTGATGAGGTGTGCCACATAGAAGGATTTCCTGACTGCTGTGGCGATGTGGTTATCGAAGGTGAGACCACCATCCACCTGTGTCCCTAAGTCTCTTATCACACTTTCAGTGTTTAGTGTACTGCCACCTATATGGTAATTCACGGATACATGTTTTTT
The DNA here is from genome assembly GCF_019279795.1 of Protopterus annectens. Lineage (NCBI taxonomy): Eukaryota > Metazoa > Chordata > Ceratodontiformes > Protopteridae > Protopterus > Protopterus annectens. The sequence goes on along the minus strand of NC_056748.1, from coordinate 929,528,905 downwards.
CCCAAAGGGGATAACTATACATTTATTGGCATTGAGCTTGAGCCCATGGCTCTGGCACCAAGCATCTGTTTCTGTAAGACCCTTTTGTAGAGTATCCACATCATTTGGGGATTCAATAATGGCTCCCAGTTTGCAGTCATCTGCGAACTTTGTTAGCCAGAGTCCCTTAGTCTAGGCCTGTACTTCAGAGAAGTAGATGCCAAACAAGAGGACTGAACCCTGAGGTACTCCACTTGTCACTTGTCTGGATTTGGAGTCAGCTACTTTTACAGTGTGGGTTCTTTCAGTAAGCCAGTTAGCAACCCATTGGGTGACATAGGGATTAATGCCCAGTTTAGTAAGTTTATCTATGATTCCACAGTGGGGGATGGTGTCAAAGGCCTTGGCAAGTTCTAGATAGGCTGTGTGGACCACCTTACCCTTGTCCATGGCTCTGGCGACTGATTCGAAGAAGTCAATCAGGTTCAGGAGACAAGATCGGTCCTTCACGAACCCAAAACTGGGTGGGGTCCAGTGTTTGAAGGTTGCCAATGTCTTTGTTTATAAGTTCCATGACAATACGCTCCATGGCCTTGCAGATAAGGCTTGTCAGATTGATGGGACGGTAGTTTCCGGGATCCAAGGTGGATCCCCTCTTGTGGAGTGGGATAACTGTAGCTGTGCGCCACTCATTGGGCACGGAACCTGAGGTGAGGCTATGATTAAACATGACACTTAGGTGAGGTGCCAGTTCATTTTGTAGTTCATGTAGTACACAGCCTGGGATGTCATCTGGTCCCATGGATGCTGTATTCTTAGCTTTGGAGAGTGTGTTTTTTACCTGTGTGGCCATTATTACCGGAATTTGGCAATCTTCCGGTATTGAGATGAGCCATTTAGGGGGTGAGGGGGGGGTGAAGTTGGCACTGAATCGATCTGCCAGGATATTGGCAATATCCCTGATAGCAGTATATTTAATGCCATTTTGTTTTGGCTCAGAGCAGATCTGAGCATTGCCATTTAGATTCTTGACATAGTTATAGAATGCCTTGTGGTTGTCTTTGGAATCTTTGGCAGTTTTATTTTCGTAACTAGCTTTGGAGGATTTTATGAGGGATCTCAGTTTCTTACTGAGGCTTGTAAGGGAGTTTTTTGCATCCTGGGATTTTCCTCTTTTCCGCAACAGTTTCTTCCTTTTGTTGTAAAGTTTGTTTATGGCAGGGGACCACCAGATTGGCTTCCTTTTTTTGGATGAGAGCACCTTGGTTCTATTTGGGATGGCACGATTCATGCATGAGTGGATGTGCTCGTACAGTGCCTTAGTGTAGGATTCAGCAGTTGAACTTTCAGTTCCCATCTGCATGGGTGTCATGAAGTTTGTCACTTCTGACTTGAGTAGTATGACGTTAGCTTTGTGATTCTATGTTGAAAAGTTAGATTTGTTATTTAAAATATAGACTGAAAAAACTCAAAACCAATCAGTGTTTAATAAAAGTTATTGTATATAATATTTACTTCAATCCTGTGGTTTCTGGGTTCTATTAAATATGTACACCTAAATAAAGTCTTGATTCACAATTTTCTTCATTAGCAAAAAACGTATTCCACCAGTTGGGCTGAAGAATTTAACTTTATTGTTTGACTGTAATTCACTCTCTGTGTCTTTGGTTTTGCTTTTTTATAACTAGGCTGTTTCAATATTGTTTCAATACACTGGAAAAGTTATTTATTTGTGCCAGTTCTCCCTCTGAAGTAGACAGACAATGGCTTTCTGAATGGCTCTAAGTTACAGCTTACACTTTTTTCTTCTTCTCTCAGCTTTTCCTGGTTAGGGATCACTGCAGTGGATCACCTGTCCACTCATGATTGGCAGTGGAGTTTTACGGTGCCAAGATGCTAGCCTGGCATCCAACCTTCCACAGAAGGCACATGCATGCACACACTCACACCCAACTTGGAGTGTCCAGTACACCTACAGCATATCTTTGGGATGTGGGAGGAAACAAGAGTACCCGGATGAAACCCACGTAACCACAGGGAGGACATACAGACTCCACACAGAAGACACCCCAGCTGAGAATCGAACCAGTGAACCTCTTGCTGGGAGGTGGCAATGCTAACCACTGCACCACCGCGGTCACCCCTAGTTACAGCTTACACTTTAATACTTACTAAATTAAATGTTTAACTTCAGAGTTAAAACAAGGACTACTGTCTACCACTTTCTAATTTTCTTGAAATTAAATCAACTGTTTATTCATTAAGCTACAGTGTTATGAAACACTCTACAATGTCCTCCTTTGATCTAGCAATCTCTTAAAAGGCATTTTTTACAAAAATATCACACTGTTTAGCTGAAATTTGCTACCTAATCAAATCTGACAAATTTGAAGTGACTTCACATTTCTTGAACTTCCACAAAAAAAGAGTTCCTTATGGATAGCTATTAATAAAACTTATTTTAGGAGTACTGAATAGTAGGATCAAAATAGCAGCACAAAACACCTTAATCTGGAGGATGCATCTTCCTCTTTACTGCACATTTGATGTCTTTATATTTGTAAAATTTTAACATGCAGTAAGTTGAATGCAGACTGTTATCTCTTGTTTGTATATATCAGTATACATATCAGTTACTGAGTTAATTTATGTCCTGTATTGCAACTGTGGCCCAGGTCTTAGGGTTATATGTTGCTTCTGGTCAGTAGACCAGTTAAGCCTTTCTGAAGCATAATCTTTGCAGTCCCTGTGACACATTCTTGAAAAGGATCATGTACCAGTCTTTCTATTCAGCTGAAGTAAGTAAATAAATAAATAAATAAATAGACAACTAAATAAATAAATAAAGCAAGTTGCACATTAGTTTGAGAAACATTTGCAGCTGACAGTGCTATGAGTCCATATTTGTGTAATGTCACTTAATTTAGAGTTATTTTATTTATTATTTTTTTAGTTAATGTTCAGTATGACTTTGTAATAAGCATTCCTTTTGAAGAAACATACATTACCGTAAACAAATCAGTATTTCTTAAGAGGGTGAGATCACATTTTTGGGTCACAATATCAGATTTGGAATAGGAACAGAAAAGTGACAATTATGAAGCTCAGTAAAGTATTAAACAGAGCTATAATGAAAATTGGAGTAAAACTATGTGTGAAGATCCAATATAAGCATGCATTCATCAAATTCAACACATATAAGGTGAGATTAACCTGGTGTTTAATGGAACTGCAGCTCCAGGCTGATATACCTCAAATACGCCCTGCTGCTTTCGCTCCCACTTTAGTCTAAAATCCTGTACTGTTGCCCTACCAAATAAATAGGTCTCTTATAATTTTCAGGTCCAGGCCTATGAGGACTTTAATCCAACACCAAACACGCATGTAGATTTAAGTTTTCTTATGCGTATCTGGTGCATTTCACCTGTATATTCTTTCCTAACTAAAAGCTATTGCTTGGCTGGAAATGGGACTGCAAAGGGATCCTTTCTGTAGTAAAAGTAAGTTATTTTTGTATGATTTCACCTTCATCACCCTTTCACTACTACTTCTCTTCTCCTTATCCTACCTCCACTATCTCTCTCAGCCCACTACCTCCTTCACCTTTACATCCTTTCACATAACTAACCACCACAACTCACCTCAATCACAATCATACTCACTGATTTCCCCCCATTTATATCCCTCAGACAACCTCCTTCTTTATCGATATAGACTTATCTCCCATCACACAATATCCATTCCCATAACTACCAATAAAACCACCCATTTTACCACAAATCCCAATCTCATAACCCTGCTATCTATCCGCCTAAACTATTATATACCACACCTAATTGGTACTCTCTTATCAGGTGACATCCATCCCAACCCAGGCCCTGCCACTATATCCACCACTACTAAATCCTTATTATTCACTTCCTTAAATCCACAAAGTATCGTTAACAAAGTCCCAAACCTTCATGCTTGGCTAATACACAATAAACCTGACATCTTGACTATCTCTGAAACCTGGCTAAAGCCTCATATTAAGGACTCTGAAATTATTCCCCCTAACTACTCCATTATAAGAAAGGATAGACCTCTCAAAAAAGGCGGAGGAGTTGCTCTCATATATTCCTCCTCCCTAGTAGTTACACCCTACAACAAACCTATCCCACAATTTAACAACGCTGAACTTCTCCTTACTCAATTACAGATCAATAATCACAAGCACATATATATAGCTTCCCTCTATATCCCACCAGGGGATAATATCTCTACACTTGAACTTATACTCTGTTGGCTTTCCAGCAACATTAGTAACGAAACCATAATCCTTGGTGATGTAAACATTAACTGGGCCCTTATCCAGGCTCCTTCAAACACCACCAATATCAACCTCTACAATTTCTCTCAACTAGTCAACTTACCCACTCACCCTGCCAAAACCCCCTCAAATGGGAGCATACTGGACTGGATTCTAGTCTCTCATCCACTATTTCACCAACAGCGGCAACCTTCCCGACCCTCTAGGTGATCACCTACCCACTTTTACACACCGACTTCCCACTATCCTTCAACGGACCCACAACATCATTACTATCCGTGACTGAAAAAAGTTCAACCCAACAACCTTTTTAAACTCTCTAAAAGCAGTAAATTTCACACTACCTCTAGACAATGCTGTCTCATATTTTAACTCAACATTCTTAAAAATACTTGATTCTCAAGCTCCCCTACGGACTAAGAGAATAAAAACTAACACAGCCCCTTGGCTATCTAAAACTACTCTTTCTACCATGAGACAAAGAGACAAAGCATGGGCACGTTTTCAAAAACATAAGGCAACCCCACTCCTTAACGAATATAAAATGCTCCGCAATAAAGTTAAGAAACACATCTCCTCTGATAGACAAAATTACTACTCTACTCTCCAAAACCAAAACAAAAACAACCCTCAAAAATTCTGGAAAGGAATCTCCACTCTCCTCCACCCCAGTAAACCAGATACTCCAAACCCAGATCCTAATGCTCCAGAACTAGATTTAGCTACCCAATTCAATTCCTTCTTTATTGACTCTATTTCCAAACTAACCTCCTCTTTCTCTATTTCCTCCACTACATCTAACACCCCTACACCAACCCCCAGTATCTCTTCATCCACACCCTACTCTACACCCACTAATCCCACTATACCCCTTTCTGCACAAATTCCATCCTCACCTATACCACCCCCACATTCAACACCCTATAACTGCACTCTTTTCACTTTAAATCCCATACCTACTGCTACCATTAAGAAACTCCTTCAGAAATTGAAACCATGTACCAATGCTCCTGATAATATCCCTTCTTACTTTCTTAGCATCGCTGCAGAAAGTCTTGCCTATCCCATCAGCATCTTAATTAACCGCTCCCTTCAAGAAGGCTCAGTTCCCCAAATTTGGAAACAAGCATATATCATACCACTACACAAAGGTGGTAACAATAACAGCATTACCAATTTCCGTCCCATAGCCATCCTGTCCCCCATTGCAAAAATCCTGGAAAAATGTGTACAACTCCAACTCCTCCCTCATCTCCTTGACAATAATCTTATCACCCCCACACAACACGGTTTCAGACCTAATCACAGCACCATGACTGCCCTTCTCTCCTTCCTTGAAACGATCAATAAAGCCCGTGACTCAGGACAAATCGTTTCTACCATACTCCTTGATCTTTCTAAAGCCTTCGATACTATCTCTCATACCCTGCTCTTAACTAAACTCTCCAAACTCTACCTATCCTCCTCCTCTTTGAACTGGTTCTCTAGCTATCTTTCAAACAGAAATCAAGCTGTAAAGTGGAAAAAAGCAACCTCCTCCTTTCTAACCACCCCTACCGGAGTTCCACAAGGCTCTATACTGGGTCCTCTACTCTTCAATATCTTTATTAATGACTTCCACAAAGCTATCCCTTTCTCCAGCATCATCCAATTTGCTGATGATTCTACTATCATCTGCTCTGCCTCTTCCATCCCCACTCTACAAAAACTTACTCAAGATGCCTTTTCTTCCACAGAGCAATGGATGCTTAGCAATCATCTAGCTCTTAATGCCACCAAAACCAAATTAATGTTATTTACCCCTTCCAAACTCATTCCCCCCAACATGAACTCATTCTTAATTACCAGTCAAAATAACTTACCTCTCGAAATAGTATCAGACACCAAACTACTCGGAGTTCAGATCGACAACCAACTAAAATTCAATTCCCACTTACAAAAAAACATCAAAAAAACACATCAAAAAATTGGCATGCTGTATAGACAAAAGGACTACCTTACATCCACCACTAGAACCACTCTAGCTACTTCCTTTCTCATCCCCTCCCTTCTATATGGTGCTCCACTACTTACTAATCTTCAGTCCTCATTAAAAACACAGCTCACTTCATGCTATAATAAAATTGCTAAATTCGCCACCGCTCAAAGGTCTTCCACTCACCATTGTCTCTCCCTCCATAAACTAAAATGGTTAGAACTTCCCAACTATCTTACTTATACTCAACTAACTTTAGCCCATAAGCTAATCCTAAACCCCTCCAAGTGTCCCTCCCTTGCTCCTGCCCTTAAAATGCACCTACCAAACAGAGTGCTAAGGTCTAATAACCAAAATTTACTAGAAGTGCACAAACCGACTCGTCCCCCAGGCAAGAACCTGCTTTCCTTCAGCCTCGCTCGCCTCTGGAACTCTCTACCACCTAACATCCGCATTACCTCTAACCACTCCACCTTCAAAAAGTCACTTTTCTCACATCTAGCTTCTAAATGGGAATGCTCTTGCTCTCACCCCTCATAACCAACTCTACTAAATGCCCTTTAATAACATAATCTACCTTATTCACCTACTATGTGTGTTCTTTAAACTGGATTTATGTGTTTGTATTCGGTTCCTTCAATTGATTGTACCAATGCTTGTACTGTTTAAATTATGCTTTCATTATGTTTTGCTAGTTCATTGTATCTAGAAATTACTATCAAATGTTAATGTATATCTATTTTCTGTTTTGGAGCAAATGTTAATGTATTTCTATTTTCTGTTTTGGAGCTTTTCTCCCCAGGACTCCATTGAAAACGGGTTCTTCAAGGCCCAGTGGACTATCCTGGCAAACCAACTGCAATAAAATAAATAAAATATAAATAAATAAGATTTCCAGGCAGATTGCTGCCACATTATTGATTTGCTTTGAATGCAGTGACTTCAGGAAAAAAGTTGAAAAAGTTGTTATGTCACAGAATAAGTTGTGTTAAGTTGTGTTTAATTTTACTCTAGCTTTAGTGCAAACTTTGTTGTCCAAACTGATATACTAGGCTTGAGAATATGTTTAGTTACTTTGAAGAATATGTTTAATAGAAGGGTTATAGAGTCCATCTAAAAATGGCTGAGTAGCAGCATTATGGCAGAGTAGTATGTTGCCTAATGTAGCTGAAACTATAAGACGGCATGTTCATGTATGATGCCAGCTTTAAGTCTCAGCCTGTGTTGTGATGGCACAGTAGTAAGGTGCCTGCTGTAGCTGCCACCATGAGACAACATGTTCATATATCATGCCAGCTTTAAGTCTCGGCCTGTGTTGTGATGGCACAGTAGTAAGATGGCTACTGTAGCTGCCACCATGAGACAACATGTTCATGTATGGTGCCAGCTTTAAGTCATGGCCTGTGTTGTGATGGCACAGTAGTAAGGTGCCTACTGTAGCTGCGACCATAAGACAACATGTTCATGTATGATGCCAGATTTAAGTCACAGCCTGTGTTGTGATGGCATAGTAGTAAGGTGCCTGCTGTAGCTGCCACTAAAACATGTTCATATATGATGCCAGCTTTAAGTCACGGCCTGTGTTGTGATGGCACAGTAGTAAGGTGCCTGCTGTAGCTGCCACCATGAGACAACATGTTCATATATGATGCCAGCTTTAAGTCATGGCCTGTGTTGTGATGGCACTGTAGTAAGATGGCTACTGTAGCTGCCACCATGAGACAACATGTTCATGTATGATGCCAGCTTTAAGTCATGGCCTGTGTTGTGATAGCACTGTATTAAGGTGCCTACTGTAGCTGCCACCATGAGAAAACATGTTCATGTATGATGCCAGCTTTAAGTCACAGCTTGTCTTGTGATGGCAGAGTAGTAAGGTGCCTACTGTAGCTGCCACCATGAGACAATATATTCATGTATGATGCCAACTTTAAGTCATGGCCTGTGTTGTGATGGCGCAGTAATAAGGTGCCTACTGTAGCTGCCCGAGACAACATGTTCATGTATGATGCCAGCTTTAAGTCATGGCCTGTGTTGTGATGGCACAGTAGTAAGGTGCCTACTGTAGCTGCCACCATGAGACAACATGTTTATGTATGATGCCGGCTTTAAGTCACAGCCTGTGTTGTGATGGCAGAGTAGTAAGGTGCCTACTGTAGCTGCCACCGTGAGACAACATGTTCATGGATGATGCCAGCTTTACATCAGGCCTGTGTTGTGATAGCAGAGTAGTAAAGTGCCTACTTTAGCTGCTACCGTGAGACAACATGTTCATGTATGGTGCCAGTTTTAAGTCACGGCCTATGTTGTGATGACACAGTAGTAAGGTGCCTACTGTAGCTGCCACCATGAGACAGTATGCTCATGTATGATACCAGCTTTAAGTCACGGCCTGTGTTGTGATAGCAGAGTAGGAAATTGCCTATTGTAGCTGCCACCATGAGACAACATGTTCATGTATGATGTCAGCTTTAAGTCATGGCCTTTGTTATGATGGCACAGTAGTAAGGTGCCTACTGTAGCTGCCACCATGAGACAACATGTTCATGTATGATGTCAGCTTTAAGTCATGGCCTGTGTTATGATGGCTGACTAGTGAGTGGAAGAAGTGATTAGCTTTAAACAGATCACCTTCCTCTTGAGGAATGAAGGAGATGTAGGAAGAGTTGAATTAGTAACAGTGATTGAACAGCAGTTTCCTGATGAGAGGTGACATCTGAGAGCTGATTCCCAAGGCAGTTTATTAGCCGTTTTGCACCCCTCCAAGGCAGTAGTACACAACAGTCAGCAAATAATATACCAAGACAATCCAATGTGATAATATAAGTCTTTGCCAGTATGATCTTGACTAGTTGAGGGGGAGGGTAGATCAGCCAAAGGCGGGCTATGGACAGGGACTCAGCGACAGGTTCTGCACTGATCTGGCATTGAATAGGCAAAAAGAAGTAGAAAAAAATGAATGTAAAGAAAAATGGGAACTCGCTCAGCTTTAAGGTGCTGTAAAGGTATGAGTGATAATTGTAAGGTAAAAGTTATTTAAAGTGCATAAACTTGTGAACCAACTTGTACAATACTCAAAACTAGATTTTGATTTGTATACTCTTAAACAAGCTAATCAGCACATTGTTCTCTTAATATGCCTCATAAAATACACAGCAGCAAAAAAAGGAGCCATAAAAAAGAGAATTTTGTATCTGGAAAAGTAGTGAACTGGGAGTTTTCAATCATTTTAAAGGAATAAAGACAGCAAATGCTTACATGTAGGTAAAAGGATTCTTCATAAGGTAGGTAAAATGATTCTTCGTAAGGTGCAGTGCTGCATCATGTAGGTAAAAGGATTCTTCGTAAGGTGCAGTGCTGCATCATGTAGGTAAAAGGATTATTTGTAAGGTGCAGTGCTGCATCTTGTAGGTAAAATGATTCTTCGTAAGGTGCAGTGCTGCATCATGTAGGTAAAATTATTCTTCGTAAGGTGCAGTGCTGCATCATGTTGGTAAAAGGATTCTTCGTAAGGTGCAGTGCTGCATCATGTAGGTAAACGGATTCTTCGTAAGGTGCAGTGCTGCATCATGTAGGTAAAATGATTCTTCATAAGGTGCAGTGCTGCATCATGTTGGTAAAAGGAGTCTTCGTAAGGTGCAGTGCTGCATCATGTAGGTAAAAGGATTCTTCGTAAGGTGCAGTGCTGCATCATGTAGGTAAAATGATTCTTTGTAAGGTGCAGTGCTGCATCATGTAGGTAAAATTATTCTTCATAAGGCGCAGTGCTGCATCATGTTGGTAAAAGGATTCTTCGTAAGGTGCAGTGCTACATCATGTAGGTAAACGGATTCTTCGTAAGGTGCAGTGCTGCATCATGTAGGTAAAATGATTCTTCGTAAGGTGCAGTGCTGCATCATGTTAGTAAAAGGATTCTTCGTAAGGTGCAGTGCTGCATCATGTAGGTAAAAGGATTCTTCATAAGGTGCATTGCTGCATCATGTTGGTAAAAGGATTCTTCGTAAGGTGCAGTGCTGCATCATGTAGGTAAAAGGATTCTTCATAAGGTGCAGTGCTGCATCATGTTGGTAAAAGGATTCTTCGTAAGGTGCAGTGCTGCATCATGCTGGTAAAAGGATTCTTCGTAAGGTGCAGTGCTGCATCATGTAGGTAAAATGATTCTTCGTAAGGTGCAGTGCTGCATCATGTAGGTAAAATGATTCTTCATAAGGTGCAGTGCTGCATCATGTTGGTAAAAGGATTCTTCGTAAGGTGCAGTGCTGCATCATGTAGGTAAAAGGATTCTTCATAAGGTGCAGTGCTGCATCATGTAGGTAAAATGATTCTTCATAAGGTGCAGTGCTGCATCATGTTGGTAAAAGGATTCTTCGTAAGGTGCAGTGCTGCATCATGTAGGTAAAAGGATTCTTCATAAGGTGCAGTGCTGCATCATGTAGGTAAAAGGATTCTTCGTAAGGTACAGTGCTGCATCATGTAGGTAAAAGGATTCTTTGTAAGGTGCAGTGCTGCATCATGTAGGTAAAAGGATTCTTCGTAAGGTGCAGTGCTGCATCATGTAGGTAAAATGATTCTTCGTAAGGTGCAGTGCTGCATCATGTAGGTAAAATGATTCTTCGTAAGGTGCAGTGCTGCATCATGTAGTTAAAAGGATTCTTCGTAAGGTGCAGTGCTGCATCATGTAGTTAAAAGGATTCTTCGTAAGGTGCAGTGCTGCATCATGTAGGTAAAATGATTCTTCGTAAGGTGCAGTGCTGCATCATGTAGGTAAAAGGATTCTTCGTAAGGTGCAGTGCTGCATCATGTAGATAAAAGGATTCTTCGTAAGGTGCAGTGCTGCAGCATGTAGGTAAAAGGATTCTTCGTAAGGTGCAGTGCTGCATACGCCATGTCTGTACTGCTGTTTAGCTGCTTTTTGTAATTATTGCTTAGCTTGTATCTATCTTTGTTTGAATTCATGGATGAAAAGGTTCCTTGTATAAGCTCATTTACCCAGTAAAAACAATAGTTAATAAACAAAGTAAAACTATGACATCTATTTGATAATACAGTGAGTACACTGAGGAACTGCCTCTATCCATTAGTGGCATGAGGGGAAATCCTGGAGTACATTTTCGATTGCCCATCCTTAGATCAAAGTTGCATTTGAATATGGATGGATGAGCTTTGCTTTATTTTTATGGATAGTCTGTTCCGGAACAGTGGTCGCCTCTCTGATATATATCCATCTCTCCACAACATTCAGTTTAGATACCTGGATTGAATATTTGTGATGCCATTTGACTTGCTGATGTTAAGTAGGTCCATCTGTATTATGTTGGAGGATGCTTTGTATGCAGGGCATGTCACCTCTAAGCACTCTGTAGGATACTGAGTATAGTAATAAATCTTTCAGGTGATCCATGCAAGACCTATTGTTTAGGACTTGTATCATTTTAGTAAGGTATCTCTGAAGGTATTCCAGTTGTTGCATGTGGCTGGACAGATACATGCCAAAGTGGGCATTATGCAAAATGATTGACATAATGAGAGCTTTGTAAAGGGGGTCAACAACATCTCTAGATCTAGTCACAATCAATTTGTTTATAAGCTGTGCAATATAGACAGGCTTTCTTATGAATCTGGGCACATGTTGGTCAAAAGTTAGGTCGCTGTGTACACAAGTTCCCAAATGCCAAACAATTGGACCAGTTCTCAGAGGGCATTGTCATGATTTTGACACCAGTTATTATTTGGGATAAACCTTCTTGCATGACGGTTAAGTAATTTGGGGATTCAGTAACTTCTCCTAGCTTGCAGTCATCTCAAACTTAGCAGGCCATAGCTCTTTGGTATATCCTTTTACTTTTGAGATGTATATGCCAAACAGAAAAAGTCTCAGCACCGAACCCTGGGGGACTCCATTGGTGACTGGTTTCTTCCCCTGTTTCAATCTCCTGCATCCCGTGAGCCAAGTTGGCAATGCAGCTGGTGTTGTAAGTGTTTTCTCCTACATTATTCATCTTTTGTACTACACCTGAGTAGGGGATTGTGTCAAAAGGCTTGGCCAGGTCAAGGTAATGTGGTGTGAACTGTTTTACCTTCATTCATTGCTTTGATAACAAGAGTAAAGCTTAACATTTGCCCATGATTTTCAGCCTTTCACACTTTCCTCTGGGCTGTTTTAAAACACATTTTTAGGGCCGTGCATACATGTATGCATATTTTTAGGGCCGTGCATACATGTATGCATTCCTTGATTCACCTTCCTGATTGTATTAAATTATATTCCTTGTATAATACAGCAAATTTTAAATTTATTGTTTAAACATTTTTCCGGTAGGCAATGAAACAAAAATGCATTAACCAATAATGACAAAACTGCCCTATTCAGATCATTTCCATGATAACAGTCTACTTCTACACACAACTGCATTTTAAATTTATTATTTGAACATTTTTCCAGTAGGCAATGAAGCAAAATGCATGCACCAATAATGACAAAACTGCCCTATTCAGAACATTTCCATGATAACAGTCTACTTCTACACACAATATATAAATACAGAATCACAGTAGTGTAAGCCATAGGCATGTTGCACAGCTTCTTGAACTTATTTTCATTTGGGGGGGGGGGCAATAGGCCAAAACCAGGGACACATTTTAAACATTGCTTGTATAATTTTGGAAAGTTGCTTGCATAAAATGTTGTGTTACCACCATGCATTTCACTGCCAAGTCCTGAACCCAGAACACTGTGCGCTGTCAGAGCAACATACCACTAAGCTAAACCAGCAGTTTCTTGAAAGACAGAAAGACAAACTTAAATGGCTATCATATCATTTAGTGAATTCAATTCTCACTTCTCACCATAGCTCTCAACCTCTTAGCACAAAAATACAGAACAAAGCCAATAATGGGGGAATACAGCCCCAGAATAGGGACACATTTCAAATACTGATTTTATAACCTTAGAAATTGCTAGAATAAAAGGTTTTGTTTTACCACTCCTGAAAACCAGAGGAACAGAACAAAAATGTGAGGCATACATTCACAAGTGATGGTGGCTAGGGACTTTAGACTCTTTTTTACCTGTACCCAAGGTACAGGGTTTGAGCCCTGAGTACCTCTAGCCACCAGATATATTCCATTGCATTTACACACACGCACACACACACACACACACACACACACACACACACACACACTCTGTGTTCACCCAGCAGCAGCTTACTCACTCTGACAGTAATATACATACAGGCTGGTAGCCCTGATGTGCTGATGTCATCGTGCATGTGATGATGTCAGCTAAAGCATGAAAAACAAAAATAAAGAAGTAATTCAGGACAGTTGGGAGGTATGGATGATCTGCAAAAGTGGGTGGGCTCCCCTCCCCCCTCACTCTGTTGTTCTGGTACCCATGTGAACACCCCAGACTGCCACTCTCCATATCCCTTGACTCTCCCACCATCAGGGACATCATCTCCCAGAACTGGCGCATGATAGACAGCAACTAAGAACTCACCAAAGTTATTGGTCCCACCAAAGTTCTGCAGTTTTATGGGGACACCAGTTCATGTCTCTGAGTAAAACAACTTAGATGGCAAATTCTGCTGAAAGTCAGCATGCCCACAGGCTTAAACGGGAATTTCAACATCAAATGTATTCTAAAATTAAGAAATAGGAAATTAAGTCTCCTTCCCCAACCTCCAAATCCACTCCTGTTATGTAATAATGGGTATATAAATTGCAGTTAAAAGTTTTTTACTTATTTCTGAAAAAGTTTGACTCCAAATAAAATGAACCAGTGTATATATATATATATATATATATATATATATATATATATATATATACACACACACACACACACACACACACACACACACACACACATACACACACACACATTAAAATGTATATGGAAAAACTATATATAACAAATGTGTATATAAAACTATCATATTCTTGTACTTTTATAATTTGGTTCCATGCATTTTCAGGAGACCAACAATAGGAATATTTTCATTCATATGTGGGGGTATCCCTGTGTCGGGCCTGAGCTGCCACATCAATTCTCTGTACTCTAATCCGTTTTCCCAAGACCCTCCCAAGATTCTAGGAATAACCTTTTTGTGTACATAAACACACTAGGATTTATGCTCAAATTTTTTTTTTATGAATGATATGATATGAAAAATCATCTCCCTCGTCACACCAATCCACTAACCCAGCATCTCCAACAGTGAATCCCAAAGGGAATCCTTAAAGTCCGCCAACCCACTACACTCCCAGAAAATATGCTTCCAAGTACCACTTTCTTCCACATCACATCTCCAGCATTTGCTGTTTATCTGTGAAAAAATTCTCTGGAATCTACTTGGGTTATAAAAATATCTATGTAAACATTTCCAAGAAAAAATCCTAATCTTCCAGATTTTGTTGCATATTTGGGAGACATACATATATCCTCCCATTGTTTCTTCATTAATTGCTTATCCAGCATATTCCCAATCCTTTCTAACCTCCTCTGATTGATTCTTATAGTTATCGTTATTTTATAGGCTGTACTAATTATTCTTTTTGTTAATGGCAGCTTCTTAGATTCTACTAAAAACTCTACCAGTGCCATACTTTCATTTAGGACCTCCCTATTTCTTTCTCTTTGCTTATACTCTGATATCAGTGCTGTCTGTATTGTGGCAGTATGTGTAGGTTGTTTGTGCTTGGGAGGTCTCGGGTCTCTGGTCTTTTGGTAGGCAGTTAGTGAGTACCTCCAGGTATGTGGGTATATGTGTCTTGACCTTAGCTTGTGTGAGTGGAGAGGTATGTGTGCTGACAACCTGTTTGATGTCTTGTTTATTGTTACATGAGAAGACTGATTCTAGTTTCATGGCAAATACATCTCTCACATACTGTAAAATGCAGATGCTTTAGGAGCAAGTGGTTGTCAGTACAAGTGAGGCAATTGGGACATTGCCTCAGAATGCCCATGTCAATCAGGTTGGCTGGAGAAATGTTAGGAAACTGAGTGCCCATAGTAGCAGGTAATTCTTAAATACTAATTTGTGAGAGGGAAAATTAGATCACCTATTACTCCTGGATTAACAAGGGGACTTATTCTATAGAAGATCAGGGATGAAACATGGGGCGATGCTGCTCAATGCTCAGCTTAGTTGCCTAAAATTCAGAAATGTGCAGCTGCATTTCCCACAGATCAGCAGGGAACCTAGGAGGGTTTCACTGATTGGTGTCTAGGGAAAAAATCGTTTCTAGGCATTTGTGTCTATACAAGTCAGTGTGCAGTTACATGCAAAAGCAAGGCTTATATAGAGGCGGAATTAAACAGTTTTAAACTAGTCTGCCAATTGGAAATCACACAATGATCTTTCCTCCAGCAATCCCCAGCTCAGGCAAGGCTATATCCACACTATTCTGCCACATGGGTGCAGGGGAGCCCCTTCTTAATGCAACATGGCTGGATTTGAGTTCAAGTGCGTGAAAAACAGGCTAGATTCAGCAAGTCTGGATCTAGTTTACACTAAGTAATATTTTAGAGCAAAACAGTGCAGGTAATAAGCAGGCACAGTCAGTTAAAAAGTCAAAAAGGCACAAATTAATGCAGTAAAACAGTGAAATACAGATGAAAAAGTGCAGATCAAACTCAAAATTAGCTTAATTTCTTGTTCTTAACTTTGGATGGCTTGGATTGCAGAGCAGTTCCAGTTAATTGAGCCAAAACCCGCACAGATACGAGGTTTATATACAGGTGACGTTAAACAGTTTTAAACTAGTCTGCCAATAGAAAATCACACGATGATCCTTCCTCCAGCAATTCCCAGCTCAGGCAAGGTTATATCCACACTCTTCTGCCACAAGGGTGCAGGGAAGCCTGTCAATGTAAGATGGCTGAATTTGAATTCAAGTGTATGAAAAACAGGCTAGATTCAGCAAGTCTGCATCTGGTCTATACTAACTAAGCAATATTTCAGTGCAAGACAAGTGCAGGTAAAAATCAGGTACAAACAGTAAAAAAGGCACAAATTAATGCAGTAAAACAGTAAAATGCAGATGAAAAAGTGCAGCTCAAATTCAAAATTAGAAGTAAGGAAACCTCTGTAAAAACTTCTCCAAAGCCAACTTCATGCTACTCAAGTCAGAAATGACAAACATCATGACACCCATGCAGACGGGAACTGAAAGTTCGACTGCTGATTCCTACACTAAGACACTGTAGGAGCACATCCACTCGTGCATGGATTGTGCAATACCCAATAAAACCAAGATGCTCTCCTCTAAAAAATGGAAGCCAATCTGGTGGTCCCTTGCCATAAACAAACTTTACAAAAAAGGAAAAAAACTGTTGCAGAAAAGAGGAAAATCCTAGGATGCAAAAAACTCCCTTATCAGCCTCAGCAAGAAGCTGAGATCCCTCATAAAATCCTCCAAAGCTAGTTACAAAAATAAAATTGGCAAAGATTCCAAAGACAACCACAAGGCATCCTATAGCTATGTCAAGAATCTAAATGGCAATGCTCAGATCTGCTCTGAGCTACAACAGAATGGCATTAAATATACTGATCCCAAGGATATTGCCAATATCCTGGCAGATCGATTCAGTGCCAACTTCACCCCCCTCTCACCCCCTAAATGGCCCATCTCAATACCGGAAGATTGCCAAATTCCGGTAATAATGGCCACACAGGTAAAAAACACACTCTCCAAAGCTAAGAATACAGCATCCATGGGACCAGATGACATCCCAGGCTGTGTACTACATGAACTACAAAATGAACTGGCACCTCACCTAAGTGTCATGTTTAATCATAGCCTCACCTCAGGCTTTGTGCCCACTGAGTGGCGCACAGCTACAGTTATCCCACTCCACACGGTGGGATCCACCTTGGATCCCGGGAACTACCGCCCCATCAATCTGATGAGCCTGATCTGCAAGGCCATGGAATGTATTATCATGGAACTTATAAACAAAGACATTGGCAACCTTCAAACACTGGACCCCACCCAGTTTGGGTTCGTGAAGGGACGATCTTGTCTCCTGAACCTGATTGATTTCTTCGAATCAGTCTCCAGAGCCATGGACAAGAGTAAGGTGGTCCACACAGCCTATCTGGACCTCGCCAAGGCCTTTCACACCATCCCCCACTCTGGAATCACAGATAAACTTACTAAGCTGGGCATTAATCCCTACGTCACTTGATGGGTTGCCAACTGACTTAATGACAGAGCCCACACTGTAAAAGTAGCCGACTCCAAATCCAGCTCCAGACAGGTGACAATTGGAGTACCTCAGGGTTCAGTCCTGGGACTGCTGTTGTTTGGCATCTACTTCTCTGAAGTACAGGCCAATACTAAGGGACTCTGGCTAACAAAATTCGCAGATGACTGCAAACTGGGAGCCATTATTGTATCCCTAAATGATGTGGATATTCTACAAAAGGGCCTTACAGAAACAAATGATTGGTGCCAGAGCCATGAGCTCATGCTCAATGCCAAGAAATGTACAGTTATCCCCTTTGAGAAAAAAACATGTACCCATGAATTACCACATAGGTAGCAGTACACTAAACACCGAAAGTGTGATAAGAGACTTACGGACACAGGTGGACAGTGGTTTCACCTTTAATAACCACATCGCCACAACAGTCAGGAAATCCTTCTATGTGGCACACCTCATCACTAAGGGCTTTTCATCCAGAAAAAAGGAGGTCATTGTCCCACTGTACACATCCCTCATTAGAGCCATTATAGAATACAACGCCCCGTTTGGTATGTACCTCTCAAGACATCTGCAACAACTGGAAAGGCCACTGAAATACCTCACTAAAAGAATCACAGGCCTAAAGCAGGTGCCCTATGCTGACCATGTAAAAAAACTCCACCTATACTCTGTCGCATATCGTCTACTCAGAGGCGATCTCTGCTTAACATACAAGGCCATGTCAAACCCAGAGTTGTTAGACATGCTACACTTAAAGAAATCCCAATCCCTCAGAGACACACGCTCCAGTGATCTAAGCCTTGTCATCACAATGAACAGAACATGCTGGAGGGATAGATTCCTGACCCAGAGACTCCCCAGACTCTGGAATAGACTGCCCATACATGTCAAGCAGAGCGCCTCTTTGGCCCTCTTCAAAAGGAACCTTAATGATTGGATGGGAGATAGAAAATTCACCCCGGGGATCACGTCAGTCACCTTGCTAGACAGGGGTCCAGGAAAGTAAATACTGTGGGAAGAAATAGCCAGGGAATTGTTATGGCTAGGCTTGTATAGGCCCTAGAGCCTAGTACCAACCTATGAACCTAAATGAGCTTAATTTCTTGTTCTTAGCTTTGGATGGCTTGGATCCAAACAGAAACACTCTGGGCCTCTGGCCCTCTGGCAAAGGATGCCAAACACAGAGCAGTCCCAGTTAATTGAGCTTAAACCAAAACAAAGACACTTAGAATAACAGGCACAATAAGCCCTCAACCAGCAATTCCCGCCTTAGAAGAGCGGAGGCTACCCTCTCCTCCCACAAGAGTGTAGACTGCAAACCTTAAACCAGAACTAAGACTATATATATATATATATATATATATATATATATATATATCAATGTCTTTAGGCTTTTCCCAGTTAGGGGTCGCCACAGTGGATCACCGGTCCGCAGATTGATTGGCAGTGGATTTTTACGGTGCTGAGTTGCCAGCCCAACACCCAATCTTTATATATATATATATATATATATATATATATATATATTTATATATATATATATATATATATATATATATATATATATATATAGGTTTACTATTATAATATTGAATGATAATATTGAATGACAATTGGTTGAAACTGAATTGGTTGAACACACTATAGTGAATGATCAAACTATTGAAATTAAGTTAGTCTCAACTCATAATGTGGAAATTATCGAATTTGTCTATTTCTCAGAGTTGATATATTTAAGTAGGGGGTGTGGGGGGTGAAGGGGGCGTAGGCCCCCTGCAAATTAGTAGAGTTGATCTCATTGCTTTTTCAATGTAATGATTGTAGACATTTTGATAATTCAGTGTTCTGGGTTGGGATCTAATTTTTTGACCAAATTGCCTTTCAATATTATGATGGTAACCCTATATGTATATACATATATATATATATATATATATATATATATATATATATATATATATATATATATATATATATATATACACACACACACACACACATAAAATATATATAGTGTATACTGTATGTATGTATATATATATATATATATATATATATATATATATATATATATATATTTATGGGTCTACTTCTGATTGTCGAAAACACACTTTCTCGACAACCAGAAGATCAAACCCATTTAAGAGCAGGTGCAGTTTCACAAAAGCCAGTGCTCTGAAGCACATTACGTTGCTTTAATCATGTATTTGAGGCGCTGTTAGTTCTTCAGAGGAAAAGGAGGTCAAACAGAGAAAGGCTGCTAGTCTCCATTGATAACCAAGGTTTTTGAGGCTACTGATCTTTTTAGTTTTACAACTCAAAGGTCTCTTAAGTTGTGTGATATGTTTAGGAAAATACATGCAAAAAGGTGCATTGTGTTCAATAATGGGTCTGATAAGATATGAGTAAAGGGGAAATTAAGACTTCTCTGAATGTAGCAAAGATGCCTTTGGTAATGTGAGGAGCCAGATAAAGGGCTTTCTGAACTGCTGCGGAGGCATGGCGGTCAAATGATAAGTAATTATTAGCAAGAGTCCCTAGATACCTTGCAGCAGTGCCTGATTGGTGGGGTACAGCTCCTACATGGTAACCAAAAGTGTTTTGTTTAGTCAAAGTCAAAGTAAACTTTATTGTCATTCAGAAATCACAAAAGTGCAAAAACTGAATGAAATTCCCTTTCTCTGGACTCAATGTACAGACAACATATAGACTATTTTCACAGACATTTACAGATGTAACACCTAGCTATTACATTACGAACATGCAGGTAGACAGACATATTGCACATAATAAAAACACAACACTTTTTGATCTGAACACTTACTTGCATGAGACATTAGTATGGCACAGGTACTTGGTTAAGACATTGCATTGATCCTTGCACAGAAAGAGGCATTTGAGTATTGCACTGTGAACATTAGAGTATTGCACTATGAATCTTAGAGTATTGCAGTATGGTTAATTTATGAATTTGCATGTATTGAACTGAAATAAGAGATATTTTACTGCATTGCTACTGCCCTAGATGGCCTATAAGTTACAATCATGGTGAATATTAGGTGAGACTGGTTACCAGGTTCTTGCACAATTTGAGACAGATTCTACTGACCCAGTTGGACATAATGGAGTGTAGTGGTTATTAGAGCTCATCAGCCTGATGACATTAGGGAAGAAGCTGTTCTTGAACCTCGTAGTTCTGTAACGTATGCTTTGGAAGCGCTTTCCGTATGATAGATGCAGGAACAGTCTGTAAGCAGGGTGAGTGCAGTCTTTAATTATTACTCTGGCCCTGCTGAGACATCTGGATAAGTACAAGTTGTGGATAGGTGGTCTTAATGATCCTTTCGGCTGTCTTCACCACTCTCTGGAGGGATTTGCGCTCAAAGGTAGAGCAGCTTCCATACCATACTACGAGGTTGTTCATCAGGATGCTTTCTTTCGTACCTCTGTAGAAGGTAGTGAGAACTGTTGATGGGAGATTCACACTCCTCAGCCTTCTTAAAAAGTGCAATCTCTGGTGCGCTTTCTTGACTATTGCATTTGTATTTGTGTTCCAAGACAAGTCCTCATCAATGTCACTCCCAGAAACTTTGTGCTTCTCACTCTTTCCACTGTTTCCCCATTGAGGGTGAGGGGTGAATGTTCCTTGCGATTTTTCCTGTAGCCCACAATTATCTCTTCTGTCTTGTTCACATTTAGTGTCAAGTTATTATTTCCACACCAGGTAATCAGTTGTTCCACCAAATCTCTATACGCTGTTTCCTCATTATTACTGATGAGGCCCACCACCGTTGTGTCATCAACAAACTTGATGATGTGATTTGTGTTGTACCTGGCTGTACAATCATGTGTTAACAGGGTGAACAGCAAGGAACTTAGTACACATCCTTGTGGAACTCCAGTGTTAAGAGTGATGCTATCTGAGGAGTTTTTCCTACACACACTTTCTGATGTCTGTCTGTGAGAAAGTCAAGAATCCAGTTACAAAGTGGAGTGTTAACAACTAGTTGGAGTAGCTTCATAGCCAGATGAAGAGGGATGACCATGTTAAAAGCAGAGCTGAAGTCAATGACTAGTACCCTCGCATAGGTGTTTTTATTCTCAAGGTGTTGCTAGAGAGATGGCATCTGCCATAGCACAGTTTGCACGGTCAGCAAACTGCAGTGGGTTAAGATCAGCAGGCAGCCCAAATGTTATGGCGTCCTTGACCAGCCTTTCAAAACACTTCATTACTGTGGAGCTAAGGGCTACAGGGCGGTAGTCATTTAGGCAAGATGGTGGAGACTTCTTTGGTAATGGAATGACTGTTGTATCCGTGAAGCATTTCAGAACTATTTGCTGACTCAGAGAGTTATTGAAGATATCCATGAGGACATTTATTAGTTGCACTGCACAGTCCCTGACCACACGCCCAAGGATGTTGTCAGGCCCAGCTGCTTTTCTCAGGTTAACTCTGCGCAGAGCCCTCTGGACATCAGCTGGGTTGAGGGTGAGCATCTTCTCATCATGGCCGATGGGCATTTTCTTTGCTGTTGTTTTGTTCCGTTCTTCAAATCTGCTGGAGTAGACATTCAGTTTATTTAAGAATTCTTTGTTGTCCTCATGTTGTGAAGATAGGGGTTGTGTAGTCATTTATGGACTGGATACCCTACCATAGGCACCTGGGGTCTTTTTGGTCAGAGAAGTAGCTCTGGATCTTTCTGCCATAGGTGCAGTTTGCTTCCCTCTCTCCCTTGTTCAGATTTGCTCTGGCTGTTCTGAGGGCTTCCCTGTCTCCAGACCTGAAGGCTGCATTCCTTGCTTTCAGTAGTTCGTACACCTCTCTCATCAACCAGGGTTTCTGGTTGGCTCATGTGATGATGGCTTTGGTGACTGTCACATCATCTACACATTTCAAGATGTAGCCCATCACTGCCTTGGTGTACTCCTCCAGGATGATGCACTGGTTCGCAGTAGCCACCTCCTTGAATATGCTCTAGTCTGTGCTCTCAAAACAGTCCTGGAGTGCTGAGACTGCACCCCCTGGCCATACTCTTACTTGTTTAACTGTTGGTCTCCCTCTAGTTAGCAATGGTTTATATGCTGGTAGCAACAATATGGAAAGATGATCAGAGTTTCCCAGGTGTAGGTGAGGCACTGTCTTAAATGCAAGTTTAACATTGCTGTATACCTTGTCCAGTGTGTTCTCACCCCTTGTTGCAAAGTCCACATATTGGAAATAGTGAGGCAGAACTGTTTTCAAGTTGGCCTGATTAAAGTCACTTGCCTCTATATGAACACAGTCTGGATTCCGGTTTTGCAGTTCATTTATAGCCTAGTATAATGTGGTCATTGCCTCATTTGGATTAGCACTGGGAGGACTGTAGACAGCTGTAATGCAGATGCTGTTAAATTACCTGAGTAAATAAAAAGGTCTGCATTTCAGTGACAAAAACTCTAGATCATCGGAGCAGTGCGAGGATGCAGTCTCACAACTGATACAGCAGTTGTTATTGATGTATATGCAGACCCCACCCCCTCAGACTTAACACTGAGAGAATGTATTCTGTCTGCTCTAAAAAGTGATAGCCCTTCCACATGGACTGCACTGTCATTAATGTTAGAGTTTAGCCAGGTTTTGGTAAAAATAAGCACACAGCATTTCCTCACCTTGTTCTGAGTAGATAATTCCAGCCTTAAATAGTCCATGTTGCTTTCCAGTGATCGAACATTTGCCACCAGCATGGATGGAAGCCAAAGTTTTCCAAAGTGAGTTGTGCTACATTCATTTGCATTTCATTTCAGACCATTGTCCTTGCAGCAGTTGTTTACATGGTCTACCCCACGTTAGAACTGTGAGTCAGTTGAAGATCACATACTAACACCCAATTTATAGTTGTCTGCAGATCTAGTTAACCATAGGCCTGAAGGTCTGATAAATAGATGCCGAATAGTAAAGGGACCAAAACTCAGCCCTCTGGTACACCATTGGTAACTTTTTTGCTTTCAGAAGTAGCATGTGTGACTCTAATCATATGGTATATGTCAGACAACCAGTTAGCTGTGCTTCACACAGTAAAAGGATTTATATTCAGATTTACAGTTCTGTTAATAATGCCTGCATGGAAAATAATATCAAAAGCCTTGGCCAGGTCTAAATATGCTGTATGCACTGCATAACCACTGTCCACAACTTCGGCTTCTTATTCAAATAAATTAATCAGGTTAAAGACAAAGGTTTGACAAAGCCAAATTGATGAGGGTCAATGTCCAGATTAATGAGGTCTGAGATATTGAGCCCCTTATCTTTACATTTGAGGCTAGAGACTAATGGATTCATAACTACCATGTGGTTGGGCCACCCTTTTATACTGGCATTACAGCAGCTGTTTTCCAGGCTCCAGGAATGTAAACCAGTGGATAGGTTTAGACTAAAGAGGTTAAATAGGGTTTAAAAAGGCCATATTTTACACTAATAATCAGGTATCCTCATATGTTTTCAGGGCCATGGATGAATTATTCTTAGTTTTAGAGAGGGCTAAGAGAACTTCTTCCATAGTAATTAAAGGGGATGGTTGGGACTGTGGAAGCTGTGGAACAGCTGTAACTGAGCGGAGTAAAATTTGCACCAAATTTGTTAGCTAGGACATCATCAATTTCCTTTGTGCCAGAGAGCATAGTATTATTGTGGACTAACTCTGAACATTGTTGTTTGTTACTTTCTAACTTCCTGACAAAGTTGAAGAAAGATTTGTAGTTATTTTTGATTTTAGTGGCTGTTTTAAGTTCATACTCAGCTTTGAGTTTCCTAATGATTCCTTTAAGCTCTTAATTTACTTGTGTGTGGTCTTAAGGTAGATAGAATGAGACCTCTAATAAGCATTAAGCAGTTTCTTTCTCTTGTTATATAATTTAATTAATATTCTACAACAGTTTTTATTAGTTTGTCACTGTATTTGGTGCCAATAGGGACTGTCTTATCAATACAAGAAATTAAGTGGGTGTAGAAGTCAGAGGAATAGGTATTGTCTTTAACAATGGGATACATTTGAGGAGGATTACAGTGGATTTAATTTGATCATCAAGTAATTGAAGAAAATTTGTTTTTCAGGTGTCCCAAAGCTATGTACAAGGGAAGTACCACCATTTTTAAAGGAGAAGGTTACCAAATTATGGTCTGATTTAACAATACATGATGATACATATTTTCTCCCCAACCCAGCATGGGTTTAGGCCTAGTCATAGCACCACCACTGCTCTTATATCTTTCTTGGACACAGTCAACCATGCTCAAGACTCAGGACACATTGTCTCCTCACTATTTCTTGACCTTTACAAGGCATTTGATACTGTCCCCCACCTGCTTCTTCTTACCAAACTCTCCAGTTTAGGCATATCTCCTCCTACCCTAGGCTGGTTTTCCAACTACCTTACAGATAGGTAGTAAACAGCCAAATGGCACCAAGCCCTCTCTTCTTTCCTCAGCATCAATACTGGAGTCCCACAAGGGTCCATAATAAGTCCACTGCTCTTCAGCATTTTCATTAATGATTTCCATACCAGCATAACCCATGCTAATCATCCAATATGCAGATGACTCCACCATCATCTGCATGGCCAAGTCTACTTCAGAACTACTTACAGTCACCCAAAATGCCTTAACCTCCAATGAAACCTGGATGTATAATAACCATTTAGACCTAAATGCTAATAAAACCAAACTCATGTTATTCACCCCTAAAAAAACAACACCCCTAACCAAAAGTGAATTTACCATCAACTCACTCAGCAATACTAGCCTCGAAGTAGTTCCATATGCCAAACGTCTAGGCATTATGATAGATGAATGTGTAACTTTTGACCAGCATATTAACTCAAACATAAAAAAAAAACATCAGAAACTAGGTGTCATGTACATGTACAAACACTTCCTCACCTATGCAGCAAGACTGTCCTTTACCTCTTCCTTTCTACTTCTATCCTTGCTCTTTGGTGCACCTCTCCTTACTAATATACAATCCTCTCTTAAATCCAAACTGGACTCAAGCTACAATAAAATCATGATTTTTTTAACAAGTGCCAAATCACTGCATATCACTCTAATGTCTAAACTGGCTAGAACTTCCTCAACATCTAACATACCTGCAACTAACCACAGCTCATAAGATAATCTATAAGCCTTCTAGTTGTCCTGCCCTCTCCTCTCTGTTCACCAAGTATCACCCAAATAGACCTCTGCAATCAGTCAATCAGATGTTCCTTAATGTAGCAAAATCTAATCTTTCCGCTGGTCAAATGTGTTACCCATATGCTATAGCAAAAGTATGGAATGCTCTCCCTCCTTCAATTAGGTCTTCTAGCAACCCTGAATACTTTAAGACTTGGCTGAAACAACACTTGTTATCCCATTGGCTATGTACATGTACCAGCACTGACTATAAAAAAAACAATATTCCTAGGCTTCCTACTTTTTCTCCCCATCTCACTTACAGCTCAGACCCCTTATATATACATTCAGTGCTTCCAACGTACTAAGTCCAACATGTGCCACCCAGCCACACATAATCTTCTATATCAGTTACCTACTATATCTTCTATTCATTCTTGATGCCCGTATAGCAGTAGCTGGAAGGCTGTACGTTACTCTCAGAATCTTTAATCTGCTGCTCTCTGTCTTTCCCCTCTCTACTGCAAAACTGCACTACTGTATTGTTTACACATTCGCTATTATCCCATCTCATTGCAATACTGTATTGTTTACACATTCACTATTATCCCATCTCATTGCAATACTGTATTCTTTACACATTCGCTATTATCCCATCTCATTGCAATACTGTATTGTTTACACATTCACTATTATCCCATCTCATTGCAATACTGTATTGTTTACACATTTGTTATTATCCCATCTCATTGCAATACTGTATTGTTTACACATTCACTATTATCCCATCTCATTGCAATACTGTATTGTTTACACATTCGCTATTATCCCATCTCATTGCAATACTGTATTGTTTACACATTCGCTATTATCCCATCTCATTGCAATACTGTATTGTTTACACATTCGCTATTATCCCATCTCATTGCAATACTGTATTGTTTACACATTCGCTATTATCCCATCTCATTGCAATACTGTATTTTTTGCACATTCGCTATTATCCCATCTCATTGCAATACTGTATTGTTTACACATTCGCTATTATCCCATCTCATTGCAATACTGTATTGTTTACACATTCGCTATTATCCCATCTCATTGCAATACTGTATTGTTTACACATTCGCTATTATCCCATCTCATTGCAATACTGTATTGTTTACACATTCGCTATTATCCCATCTCATTGCAATACTGTATTGTTTACACATTCGCTATTATCCCATTTCATTGCAATACTGTATTGTTTACACATTCGCTATTATCCCATGTCCTCAATTGTATTCTTGTTTGCCTTGCATACTTAAAATCTAACATCTGTATAACTAGTATTGTCTACTTTATTGTATCACCTATTCTATAACGTAGTGTTCTGTACCATCGCTGCTTGATTTCTGTATTTTGATTCTGCAGCTTTAGCATGTTGTTTGTTTTTGGAGCTTTTCTCCCCGCTAAAAACAAGGTCACCCTGGCCTTGTAGACAAATGCAAATGAAATAAAATAAAATGTTGTATCTTTCGGCTTTTCCCGGTTGGGGGTCACCACAACGGAACTCCGGTCCGCTAATGATTGGCAGCAGATTTCTACGTACCGAGTTGCCAGCCCTGATGTACAACCTTCAATGAAGGTATGCCCATTCACGCATGTCTGCACACAGAAGACGCTTTAGCTGAGAATCGAACAGGACAACGTCTTACTGTGAGGCGACAACGCTACCGCAGCACCACCACTGCAGTAACAATGAAATAAAATAAAATAAATAAATAAAGTTATAAAATATGGAGGAAATGGCCATATTTGTGAAGACTAAATCAAGGATATTGGTACGCCTAGTAGGATGATTATCTATTTGTGAAAAAGAGCTATCATTTATGGTGTCAAGGAACCACTAGGCATACTGACCATAGGCAGTGTAGATCAGCTAATTTACTGATTGATAGTTGAAGTCTCCCAATTGAAAGGTCTTGGGTTTAATGGGAATTTCAGCTAATGTGTTAAGATTGCTATCATGCTCAGAACTGGACATAAAGAGTGTTTTATAGTTGTCTGTGAAGTCATAATTAGTCTTGTTTATTGTAATTCAGACTTATAGGAATCCAAATGTGGTATTCCAAGGAATTTGTTGTGATGTGATGATATCCTTGACAAATACTAGTAATCCCCCACAATTGTCAGTAGGTTTGAAGATATGATAAGCATTATACCAAGGGATTTGCCCAAGCAGGTGGTTCAAAAATGTGACTTTTTCAATGTGCTCCATGTTGAAGCTGAATTTCAAAATGTGCTATATGAATGTATGTATGTATGCATGCATGTATGTATGTATGTACTGTATGTACACATGAATTTATGTATGTATGTATGTATATATGTATTTACGTGTGAATATGCTCGTGTAGCTGCAGATTGATCCCAGCTAAATATAAAACTCTTGCTAGTGTACTATATCCTTGGAGTTTTATTAAGTTGGGTTGAGGGCACATATTCCGGCATGGGATATGGATATTAATTTATTTCAGGATCAAAATATTTTTAGTATTTTTTTATGACTCATTAGTACTAGTTTATCACTGTGTTTTGATGACATATTTTTTATGTGGTCTAATTTCAGACTTATATAGCAGATGCCTAATTAATTGAGCACAGAATATCAAAAATGTAGAGGAAACTATGCAAAATATTAGGAATTTTGAAATCTCATTTTCTGAGGTGACAGGAGAGGTCAGCCATCCTTCTTGAGAATGGTGGTGTTAATAACCGAGCCTCAGACTTCCCCGACTCACAGATGATGAATAGTTGCTGTAAGCCTGATGGGTGTATCATAATATGTTATTTATTTATTTTTATTTTATGGTAGTGATAATGGAGCTATCAAAGGCAAAATAATCAAGTGTAAAGGAAAAATGTATTTTTGTTAATTTTAGGGTCTGATGTTTGGTTATGCTACTGACGAGACTGAGGAGGCCATGCCACTGACCATTATCCTTGCTCACAGACTCAATGCAAAGCTAGCAGAATTGAGACGGAATGGCGTTCTTCCATGGCTCCGGCCTGACTCCAAGACTCAGGTATGGTAGTAATTTCTGTAAAAGCTGTGAAAATTGATTTTGATTGGTATCACCAATGCATTTCAATATACTTTAATGAATGAAAACAAATAATGAATGAAAGTGACAGTATGGTGAACTGCAATTCATTTCATAACACACAAGTATATGATCAGTTTCATCAAACATCATTTTCTTAGTATTATAGTGAAAATCACCATTACAGGCTTTTGAAAGATTTAATTTTAGATAACTGAGAAATGTTAGACCGTGGACGTTTTAAGTTAAAATGTTTATGATGAAGTGTGGGAATTAGCTTAGGTGTGGGAGTCTGGTGTCTTTCACCATTCCTATAGTAGAGTGCTTTATTGGCATAATAACTGTTGATGATGATGATGATGACGATGATTCCTTCAAATGGTTAAGGTATAAAATGGAAATGATTTTTACCTCTGTTTTGGTTTTACCAAAGTAGATCTTGAAAGAACATTTGCCAAATGACATAACCTTTGACTCTTGTGACCAGTTTGTAAAACTTTTAATGTAAAAGTCAGTGATGTGATGGATTTATACAACTTAAGTGAAGACTGCAGAAAAGAAACTATCATTACTCCAGAGTGATAAGGTTTGATCTCAAGGGTGAAACTAGGCTAGAGTAAGTTCTATATAATGTTTAACCCCTAGCCAGTATTATAGCTTTTATAACAAGCCAAGAATCTTTCGTTTTAAATTTTGTTATGATTTTAGTTTTGTGACATTTGAGTACTTAATGTGTAAATGAATACAGTAATTGAAGGTCCTAAAACTTTTTTTCGTTTTTTGTTTTTGGCTTCCCACAGTTGGCCATTAACTGGACCCAGGTCCTCTTCTTTTTCACTGGACCTGTCGGATCTGACTTATCTTCTCTCAGACTTATCTCAACCAATGTTTGGGGCTTGTGAAGTGTTACCCTGGCTATGCAGTATTTGTGTGAGATATCTTGTCCCTGCTGGGTGAATGTCACTTGTTTTTTATGACCTCTGACAATGGCATCATTATTCTACTAACATGGTAATATAAAACAGGAGCAAATCCAATGGGTGGTGATCAGCAGTGGCCATTGAAAAATGTAAACTATTGCTATTAGAGGACCTAAGCGAAAACAGTGGAAATAAAAGGTAGCATTAAGTTTAACTTCTGTTTAAAAAAAACTTAGCAATGGGAAATAAGATTTTATCAGGAAAAGGGGCTAGTTTAAAACTTAGGGAAAAAAAGCCACTTTATAGGAATATCAATAGAGAAAAACTGTCCAATTGCTCATAGGTCAGGCTGTGAGGTTAAAAATTGCTAGACGCTACTTCATAGAAATCAGTCTGTAGTAAATGTGAAACTGGGACAGGAAATGATGCAGAAAAATTACATTGCAATATTTTATATATATTAATCCCACAAAAATCAGCAAAAGCAAATGGAGATGCTAAGAAGAGAAGGCAGTAAATGTTAGTCAGGAAAGGAAGTCAGTGCCGATGGCAAGTACAAAAACAAAGTTTCAGTGGTGCTGCTACAGACAAAGGATGACCGCAGTCTTCATCCTTCACCTGCTACAGACAAAGGATGACCGCAGTCTTAATCCTTCACCTGCTACAGACAAAGGATGACCTCAGTCTTCATCCTTCACCTGCTACAGACAAAGGATGACCTCAGTCTTAATCCTTCACCTGCTACAGACAAAGGATGACCGCAGTCTTAATCCTTCACCTGCTACAGACAAAGGATGACCTCAGTCTTCATCCTTCACCTGCTACAGACAAAGGATGACTGCAGTCTTCATCCTTCACCTGCTACTGACAAAGGATGACCTCAGTCTTAATCCTTCACCTGCTACAGACAAAGGATGACTGCAGTCTTCATCCTTCACCTGCTACAGACAAAGGATGACCTCAGTCTTCATCCTTCACCTGCTACAGACAAAGGATGACTGCAGTCTTCATCCTTCACCTGCTACAGACAAAGGATGACCTCAGTCTTCATCCTTCACCTGCTACAGACAAAGGATGACCGCAGTCTTAATCCTTCACCTGCTACAGACAAAGGATGACCTCAGTCTTCATCCTTCACCTGCTACAGACAAAGGATGACTGCAGTATTCATCCTTCACCTGCTACAGACAAAGGATGACCGCAGTCTTCATCCTTCACCTGCTACAAAGGATGACCGCACTCTTCATCCTTCACCTGCTACAAAGGATGACCGCACTCTTTATCCTTCACCTGCTACAGACAAAGGATGCCCACAGTCTTCATTCTTCACCTGCTACAGACAAAGAATGTCTGCAGTCTTCATCCTTCGCCTGCTACAGACAAAGGATGACCGCAGTCTTCATCCTTCGCTGCCCATTAAACTCTCAAGACAGAAACTTGTTCACTGCTGTTATGACCGTATAAATATGAACATTAACTTTTCAAATGCTTTATCTGGCTCAGTTAGGTTTTAGCTATAAAGGAAGCGGATAACAAGTTTTAGAACACAGTAATATGTTCTATAAATTAATTATACATCAAATGACTAAGAAACACGGCTTCATTGTTTTGGTGATCGGTAGACCATTTGCGCATTGTAGGAGCCCTATGTCTTCTTAAATCAATAAAATTTTACCTCTGATTTGCTATGAAGTCCAGATTAAACTATACATGATCCTAGATACAAGAAAAAAAGAAGCACATGTAATGAACACTTTGCCTTTTATTTCTCAAGTATAAATGGCAGTGATTATTTATAATAAACACCCTGGCTATGCTGCATTTGTGTGAGATATCATGTATCAGCAGGGCAAATGCCACTTGTTTTTTCCCCTCCAGAATAGCCTCTTACAAATGTTATTTTGCTTACCTGTGATGAGTCTCTGTGTCTGTGAAAGCACTTATTCTAATAACGGGAGACATGGTTTGACATTGGATGTTCAGTTTTAGCTTCCAGATGAAACCAAAATGCATTTACACAGTTCTGTAACCCATCAGAAGACTACCAATGTCCAACATGGGTTGACAGTTTGATATAAATATTTAAAAACACAAACCGTAATTTCAACCTCTTAACTGTTCCATTTCCTAATAAATTGGTTATCTAGTCACTTGAGATCCATGCTTCTCTTTCAAATGTAATTCTGAAGTCTCAGGAGTTAATTACATTAATGTAACAATCAGCTATTTTTTATATTCTATCCAGTTTAATCCTAATCCATTTTTTCAATTAAAACAAAAATGCTAGATCTGTCTCAGTTCTATAGCTCTCAACCACTTAGCACAAAAATATATTGCTTGTAGAAACTTAAATAATTGCTAGAATAAAAGGTCTTGTGTTACCATGCATTTTCTGAAGGATATGACATGTGAAACTCAAACGCCTGTCATTATGTGCTGAATTCAGTCCTTACTTATTTGCCAAAAAATTACAGAAAACCACTGATTGTATGAGGAACACACCCAAAATATGAGGTAAATCTGGACAGTTTAGAGGTATGCTCAGTTCTCCTGCTTAAAAATAAGTTCATTTAGGATTATGTTTTGAAGACCCCACTATCCTTGGAGCAGTTAAGTTTAACACAATTGTTGGTGATTTAAGTTTACGAATTTTTACCTCAAGTCAGGAATATGTATTTTGGAGGTATATACATTCAGAGTGTGTGTGTGTGTGTGTGTGTGTGTGTGTGTGTGTGTGTGTGTGTGTGTGTGTGTGTGTGTGTGTGTGTGTGCTACAGAATCCTGAAAGCCCAAAATCCTGAGTCCAAAATCTCAAAAGTTCAAAATACTGAAAACTCAAAATCCTGACAGCACACAAGATACCAACACCTACTATATTCCAGCACAAGTACATACAGAAACATATTACCCTTCAACTGTACACAGGAGGCAAGCGCTCCTGCACTCCCCCACACCCCCTGCTACTTAAATATATCAATTCCGAGATTGCACTTCACTACACTAAGTGCAATCTTAGAGTTGATATATTTAAGTAGCAAGGAGTGGGGGGTGCAGGGGGGCTTGTCCCCTGCTTATACTTGAAGAAGAGTAATATTGTTTGTGTTTTATTTGTTTCTGTAGGTACTTGTGCTGGAATATAGTAAGTGTTGGTATCCTGTGTGTTTTCAGGATTTTGAGTTTTCAGTATTTTAAGTTTTCAGTATTTTGAACTTTTGAGATTTTGGTCTCAGGATTTTGGGCTTTCAGGATTCTGTAGTGCTCCCGTGTGTATATATATATATATATATATATATATATATATATATATATATATATAGATAGGTCTACCTGACAATGCTGAAAGCTGACAATGCCAATGATGAGAACGCCGACACCAGAAGTTCGAAAACTGAGATGACCGACGGATGAAAACCCCGACGCTGAGAACACTGACATGTGAAAAGGCTGTGTAAGTATGCGGTAGTGACAGACGTTAGGGTTAGGGTGCGAGTAAGGTAAGTGTGCGATATTGACGGACTCTAGGGATAGGGGTGGGTTAAGTGAGTTAGGGTTAGGGCGCGGGTTAGGTGAGTGTGCGATAGTGACAGTCTTTAAGGTTAGGGGCAGGTTAAGTGAGTTAAGGTTAGGGCGCGGGTTAGGTGAGTGTGCAATAGTGACAGCCTTTAGAGTTAGGGGCAGATTAAGTGAGTTAGGGTTAGGGCGCGGGTTAGGTGAGTGTGCGATAGTGACAGTCTTTAGGGTTAGGGGTGGGTTAAATGAGTTAGGGTTAGGGCACGGGTTAGGTGAGTGTGCGATAGTGACGGACCTTAGGGTTAGGGTTTGGGTTAAGGTTATAGATAGTTGTGTATGTAAGGTTTAGTGTGGGTTTGTAAGGATTTTGGTGTGCTTGTGTTGTGTGTGTGCTTTTTGGACAGGGGATTTGTTTTGTTTGTTGATTGTCGGGATTGTGGTGTGTCGGGCATATGAGGTTTTGTGTTTGTGAACTTTCGGTTATGTGGTGTCGGTGATTTCGTTGTCGGTGTTGTAGTGCATCGGTGTTGTCAGGTAGACCCATATATATATATATATATATATATATATATATATATACACACATATATGTATATATATATATATATATATATATATATATATATATATATATATATATTTATATATGGGATGTGGACACATGCTCGACTAGCATATGTCCAAATCACAAAACATCG
This sequence comes from Protopterus annectens, assembly GCF_019279795.1. Taxonomy (NCBI): domain Eukaryota; kingdom Metazoa; phylum Chordata; order Ceratodontiformes; family Protopteridae; genus Protopterus; species Protopterus annectens. The sequence continues at coordinate 929,495,064 of NC_056748.1, read as the reverse complement.
AACACACATACACGAACGTGCTTAACATCGACAAGAGCTTCTGTGTATGTGTGCCTGTTTTGTAGATCGGGCTACAGTGAGGGTAAGGGAAATTTCCCTTTTCCCCACTGTAGTGCGATCTTGGAGTGAGAATAATAAAGTAGGGGGTATGTGTAGATTTTTTATTTTGAGCTACACATACACAAAAGCGCTTTTCGATGATAAGCGCTTTGGTGTATGTGTGTTCGATATTTTGTGATTCGGACATATGTTAGTCGAGCATGTGTCCTAGACTCATATATATATATATATATATGTATATATATATATATATATATATATATATATATATATATATATATATATATGGTTTCACTTTAGAATCTTGAACTACTGAAATATCGAACTTCACTGGCTCGAGACCTAAGTGTCGAAACTGAACTTGCGTGAAAGTGCAGAATGCCGAATGCAGAAAGGTCAAATCTGCGGTTGTGGAGGCGCGTACGTGACATGAAATTCCCTGTGTTCGTAATGTGCGGTCTGGTATGTGGTTGTAGCTGGAGATTCAGGTAAGTGATGTTTTACTAGGGGTTTTGGGTAGGGATTTTAGGGTGTGTGAGTGTGTTTGGAGTTTTGAGGTGCGGATTAGGGTAGGTAGGTAAGACTGTAAGTGTTGAGAGTGGTGGTATTTGTACGTATGTGATGTGTGTTTGTGCAGGGGTAGTGTAGAATGTCTGGTGGTGATTTTTGTGTGTTTGTGTTTTTAGTGCGACTTCGGAATTAGTATATATAAGTGGCGTGGGTGCGGGGGGGTTCAGGAGGGGTTTGCCCCCCCTGCTTTTATGCAGGGTCCATGCATGTGTTTGTTTTGTTGTATTTGTATATGTTGTGCTGGTTTGTAGTGTAGGGAGGAAGGTGTATGTGTGCTTGTTTGTGTGTGTGTGTGGACTGTGTATGTGGGCAGTCACGATTTTAAATTTCGTGCTTTTGGGTTTTTAAGTTTTCGGCTTTACAGTCTCGAGATACTGAATTTCACTATTTCAGTATTTCAGGATTGTAAAGTGAAACCGTATATATATATATATATATATATATATATATAAAATACCTATATGCGTGCCTGTGTGTGTGTGTGTGTGTGTGTGTGTGTGCGCGTGCACATTAATATATGCATATATATATATATATATATATATATATATATATACATACATTATATCTATATCTATATATATATATATATATATATATATATATATATACACACACACACACACACACACACACACACACACAAGTTCGTAATGAATAATCGCTGTTGAGTTTATTGAAACACAAGACATGAAATAAACTTATTAGCAGTTACCATTCATTTGATTTAAAATCAGTGAAGAAAATGACAAATGTAAATATTTGCGATTACAAAAAGAAAAACAGAAAAACAACTTTTGTCTTTGCCCCCTCCCACACACCCCACAATGTGGGGGACTAACTCCGGGTTGCACAAACATGAAGAAAAGATAATATGAGGAAATGTGACCATTACATAATTTGACAACAGTACCACAGAAGAAAAACACCAGCTATTCAGCATACGATAAAATGCATGCAGCGATAGCTCACACAGCACTAATATATGTTTCTATATGTGTGCGTGTGTGTGCATGTGTGTGTCTGCGTGTGTGTGTTTGTGTTTGTGTGTGTGTGTGCGTGTGTGTGTGTCTATATATATATATATATATATATATATATATATATAAAACATACAACCCTTAGTGATATAAATAGCAAACAAAACCGGAGTGAACAGGTTGTCCATTACCAAACATGGAACTCATCTTTGATACTTGGTTCACAGATGACTGTGTGCTTTGGCTATCTGTCCATGGTAAGTCTTTTTTTCTGATGTCCTCAGTGTGTTATTTTTGCTGAGAGAGATCTATTATTATTATTATTATTATTATTATTATTATTATTATTATTATTATTATGTATTAATGGATGTAAATCTCTTTTCTTCCCTCTTCATAAGAAATGTTCAGTGCTCCAACATTACGTTTTGGACTTGGATGTGATGTCTGGAGAAACACATATATTTTTATGAGTCATGATTTGCTCTTCTTTTGGGGAATTACTGCATTAGAATGCAACCTCTTTGTCAAATGACACTCTACACAATCCTGTTCTTAATGGGTATGCTTAGTGCGTTAGGAAGGAATATTTCACAGGCTACTGTGGAGCTACAGTGCTATAGCTCTGACAAGTAATACTACAATGGTCAGTGAATCATTCCCAAATAATGCAGTGACCATCTGCTAGTAACAGGAATGTTATTGCTATAGTATAAATGTTGCAGTCCAGGGATGCAGCCAGTATAAATTAGCCATGCACACTTCCCCAGATCTACACACCATGGTAATTGTAGAGAAGCAGTCTAGTTGAAAGGCAAGTTCTACCTTGCTGTTTCATGCAAAACAGTGAAGACAGATCATGGTACATTTATGGTATATACCAAGTGCTGCCTATGGCAACAAACAGGCCTGTTGGTGCCACATCAATTAAGTACTGCAAGGCTGTGTGCATCTGTATATATGTGTGTGTGTGTGTGTGTGTGTGTGTGTGTGTGTGTGTGTGTGTGTGTGTGTGTGTGTGTGTGTGTGTGTGTGTGTGTGTGTGTGTGTGTGTGTGTGTGTCTGTGTGTATTTGTGCAACAGTGTGCATGTGTGAATATTTGTGTGTGTGTGTGTGTGTGTGTGTGTGTGTGTGTGTGTGTGTGTGTGTGTGTGTATATGTGTGTGTCTACAATTGTTGACAGAGCTATGCCATCAAGGATGCGCATAAGGCATTACCTCCCACCCCAATTCTGCCATCAGTGGAACACTTGACAGCCACCTGTGCTCCAACCCTTAAAATAAATTAATAAATAAATTACTAGAATCCTAGTATCTAGACCATCAAATGGCTATAACTCATTGTTGTATATAACATTTATGTTAAGAAAATAACCTTTGAAGACAAAAAAAACACTTAGATCAAACAGTGTCCAGTGCATTTCATCTTTTAAAAAAAATTCTTCAGAATAAACTTACTTGAAACAATGCTTCCTTAAATACCTCAAAAATCACATGACAAAAAAAATCCAACCAATAGAAAACATATACTATCTTTGTTTTGGTTTTGTTTCAAATTACAGTTGATTGAAATAGAATTGTTGACCACTGATGATTTATCTGTCCCTAAAAAAAAAAATGACCAGTATAACTCCTGCCATAATAATAAATTCTTAATCCAAAATATGATAGCACAAAACATTTGTCAATAATAATGTGTAATGTCAAACAACTAGTGAAATGAGAGCACGGATGAAAAATAATCAAGTCAGCTACAACTGAATGAAAATAAAAAAAAAATGCAAACTTTAAACATTTTTTTCTTCTGTTCTTCAGAACATTAAAATCAAACTTTTTAAATGTGAATAGAACTCAACATTTGATTGTGTAGTAGCCAATCAACCCACAGGAATATGTCATATGACTATTGTATGCTATATTTAAATACATTTTGTGAATGTTATAAATATTAATAAACTAACAAAATGTAAATATAATATGTTAATGCATTCAAGAAAATATGCTTGTATTCAAATAAAAAAATAATTAACTGTTAAGATAGCTAGAATCTCCCATTCAAAAACAGTCCATACCATAAATATCAAAGAACTTGAGTGGTGAATGTTATTGCACTGTACCATCCAGACCTTTACATTTTTTTAACAATCTGCTTAAACAATATTATGTGCATCATGCAATATTATTGTATGACTAAAATAATTTCAACAATTTTCATAACAAAAACTATCATAACGAGACTTCCAAGATGGCTGCACAGTGAGTAACAGCTTAAGTTCAGTTCTTCCAGTGTGAAAACAGAAAATCAGAAAAGAGAATATGTCCATTTGGGTAAATTTAAGTTAATAGCTAGTAATTGCACTGTCTGTATACCAGCAAAGTGGAAATTTAGATAACCTAAAAGAAAATCGACCATAAATGGTGAGGGAGAAACTCCAAGTGGGAAGAATCCTGCAGCTGTTCAACAAAAAGCAGTTCAAGCTTCAGCTTTGGTGCAAGATATGACTTCCAGAAATCTAGAAGAAAAATAAGTCAAATGTGCTCTGAACTAATTAAATTAAATGAAACACCGAATAAGTGTATCAGCTCAAATAACAAAAGGCTGGAAAAAATAGAAGCTTTAATCAGATGTTCAGATGAGCTGATAAAACTGTAAAAATCAGAGGTCAAAATAAGGAAAAGGCTGGCTGAGTATGAGACTATTCAAGAAGAGATGTTTCAAAAATGGTATAAATGGAGGACAGAGCATTCAGGGAAAACTTGTGATTTTTCTACTGTACCAGAGAAACTGGAAGGAACAGATGGCATCAGTTTTATGAAAGCATAAATAAGCAAGTGGGCAGGTATTCCACAGAGTTGTTAGTTGAAAGGGCACATCATATGTATGCTGCAAAGCTGGCCACGACAAAGCAGCCAAGACCTCTAATAGTAAAGATGCAGTTCTTCCAGCAAAAAGTGTTGATTCTGACAAACTGTGTTAGAAGGCTAAAGAACTAAAGGTTGGAGACAGAAGAGTGTTTGTGGAAAATGATTACTCATTGTACACCAGGCAGAAGAGGAGAAAATTTATTCCAGCAATCAGGAAATGTTGAGAGGCAGATGTGAGATTCAAGTTGCTGTATCCATCGATCTTCAGAATATTTTTCCTGGAGGTTCAAAGTCATTTCTTGATGCTGAACATGCTAAGGAGGAAGTAGAAAGGTCTGTCCAACAAATCGCGAGCTATCAAACAAAAGGGGACTCTTCTTATTCTTCTGATCATAAAGCTCATAACAAGATTATGCTAGTGAAACCGTTTTCAGTGTTCCAAAGGAAAATTCTTGGATGACAGAGACAAGCACAGGATTTGACTAGAAGAACCAGGAGCATATTGCAGATGAATCAGAGACTGGAGTCGGGAGATGGAAAATAACAGGATGAAAGCCAGCAATGAAAATTAGTGAATTAATGTGGGATTACAAAATGCAAATCACATTTGTGAAATATGGCAGAATAAAAAAACTGGAAATAGTGCATTTTTTGACTTTGTTAAACTTGTAGGATGTTCAGAAACATATGCTCTACTTCATGTCATTAATGTTTGGAAGAACATTAAGGAGAGGGGAAGAGAAGTTGTAACTAAGATAAAACACTTTTTTGTTCTTAACAGTATTTAAAACATGACATGCAGTCTTGAGTCTATATTACTTCATCAAAGTTTTATTTCCATGAATACCTAATAATCTACCCCATTGCATCAAACATCCATTCATCAAATGGTCACATCAACTAATGGTTTTAACAGGGAAGAGAGTTCGTTGGCCATCATTATAAATATGCTCTTTTCCCCACTGTAGTGCAATCTTGGAGTTGGTTTATATAAGTAGGGGGGTTGTGGGGGCATGAGAAGCATAGCCTCCCTACTTTGGTGGGTGTGAAATAATGTAGTGTGTGTGACAATCTCTGTGGTGGACAATTAATTTCCTTCTCTATGAAAACCATTCACTGATGTGAACATTCAATGAATGTAAAGGGGTTGATGATTAGGTATTTGCGGAAATAAAACTTTGATGAAGTAATACAGACCGGCAGTCTTTTATTTATAGTAGCATTGTGCAGTAGGTTAGACATCTCGGATAGGAAGCCAGAAAAGTCTTTTGACGTTTCCCGGTTAGGGGTCGCTACAGCAGATCACCGGTCCTCTCCTGATTGGCAGTGATTTTTAAGGTGTCAAGTTGCCAGCCCGGCACCTAACCTTCACAAAAGTCACACACAAACACTCACGCACCTACCTGCATGTCCTTAAAGTTACTCGACTGCAGAGAGGACATGCAGACTCCGCACAGAAGGCACTCCAGACAAGAATCGAGCTGAAAAACATCTTTCTGTGAGGCAACAACACTAACCACTGCACCACCGTGGCTGACTCAGAATAGGCAGCCAGAAAAAACTGTGATTATAGAATGAAGTTAAAAAATCCCTTGCCCTTGGAGGTAAGAAATAATAAGTACTAAGACTCTTTCCATTCCATTCAAGAGAGCAGTACTTGAAACCACACCACCCACCATGTATAAAAAGAATTAGAGACTGATTAAAGCAAACCAGAATGCTTGTTGACTTAAGGCTCAAAATTAACCCAGATGAAGAATTTCTGTCTTCCAGAGCACAGTTCAGTAATAAGAAATATTGCATATGTCTAAAACAAATAGAACTGTAAGCTATAAATAAGGCGATTAAATGGTCCCAGGTTCAGCCATCTAGGGACAAATGCATCATGGCAGGTACCTTAGATGAAGAAAACCATGAAAGATACCCAAGACTTTTTAAACATCCCCCAGCAGTTAGAAGGCATTTGCCAAGCATCTTGACTTTATACTGAGCCCTGCGTCATATATGTGAGGCTTCGTAAACCATTTACAGCTACTGTTCCATCCAAGCAGCCAAGATAGCATAGGCAGAAGCAGGAAGAAATAGATTCATTTGTTTCCTGTAGTAGTTATAAAACTCCAAAACCTTGCATCGACTGAGGTAAAAATAACTTAGTGTTAGATTAACTTCATTAGAACATAATGAATAGATAACTTCATTAGACCATAATGAATAATCTCTGCATTTTCAAACAAGAAATGTGTGGCAGCATCAGTTAACAAAGTTAGTATGAATACAATAACACTGTTGCATACATGCAAGGTGATGTAGTGAAGGCACACAAGTTTTTAAACACATTTGTTCAAGAAGATACCGTATTTAACCTAAATCCTCACAAGGTTGTCTGTGTGTCCTTTGCACTGTAATATGACATGCACCCAAGGAGGATGATAGAATGGGACATTGCAGGCTTACAGAACAATTCATTTTGCATTGTTGCTAACAGTTCAAAATAAAAAAGCATCTGGTGTAGTGAATGCATTCTTTACATTGTCATTGTTCTAGCTAGAGAACATTCCAGAAGCACTAAAAGATATGTCTGACATGTCATGTCATGTTTCTTCTCTCCTGTTCGAGATAAGCATAGTGACAGCCAAGGCAGATAGTAAGGGACCAACTGTTATTAGTGGTGGAATGTTTATTTTAATTAAACACTGTGTGGTACCATACACTTCCACCCCAACACTGCAAGTATCTGAGACACAGAGGAATCCTAAAATTATGATTCATCCCTCGGGTATTAGAGAGGTGCAAGAACAGTTTAAATCTTCACTAAAATGTGGTTAATATAAAGGCTGTTAATACAAGAGTTTCAAATACATGGGCACTTTCCAGTAAATGTGTCTGATGGTTGATAAAGCAACCTTGAAGCAAATGCATTGAAAACAGATATGCTTTACATAAATGCTACTGAACAACAACACAGAAAGCTCATGCCCAAATTCAAGAAAGCTTGCCCAAAATATAATTACTGCCAAAAACTATTCCTTTGGTTTATTGTAATCTTATGTGAAGGACAGAAAACTAGACATGAAATCACATCAATGAGGGGGAGAAAAGCACCAACACTACACTTTTTTTTTTTTTTTTGTGAATTCTTTTTTATTGCAATTTTTCAATCTTACATAGCATGACAGAAACCCTTACAGACAATACATCCAAATGAGAAATACAATATGCAACTTGTGTATAGGATAAGAACATCGAAAACACCAACTATATACAATTCATACTGTGCCCATATCAAATCCTATATAATTCAAATACAGCGTGCTAAGGACTATTGGTATCTGTAAGATAACAGTAGTTATTTAAGTATATGTTCAGATAAGATTTCCCAAAATTCCTTCATACCTGGTTTGTGTTTAATATTGTGGAACAGGTATTTATGTGCCTTAAGGTAATTAATAGCTATATGTTTAAATCCTTCCCATGATAGGGAGTGTCTGTTTTTCCAATTCAAGGAGATGTAATATTTGATTAACATAAAGATGGGAATCAGTACCTTGCATTTTCTTTCTGATACTCCGGGGGGGGGGGGGGGATGAAGAATGGTAAATTCCCATGACAGGGTGGATTTTTCGTAACCGATTTTTTCAAGAATCACCCTCAAGGCACACCATAGCTTGTAGGAACATTTGCAGCTCCAAAACGAGTGCAGGATATCATCCGATTGTTTCGGGCAATATTTACATTCAGGGGATAAATTAGGGAAAATTTTGTTCAGGGTCGTGGGGGTAAAATACGCATTGTTTACTATCATCATTTGGGTGTATTTCATCTTCTTAAAGGGAATCGATTTAGTGCTTAGGTTTATAGCCTTTGCGAGTTGGTTTTGGTCAATATCAGGGTTGATTTTTGACCAGAATTTCGAAACAATTAGTTTATTCTGGTATCTAAGCGTCATAATGACTTTGTACACACTTGAGGTAATTTTTTTTCCCACTTAGCAGGAGATTTATTAGTGTTTTACATGTTAAGATATCTTTGTCCGAAACTAGTGGATGTTCTAGGTATTTACTTACTAGTTCTCTAATTTGTCGTAGTATCATTAAGTACTTATATGGTAAGCCGAGACTAGTTCTCATGTCAGATATTGATTGGTGTCTAAAGGGGAAAAGATCCGAGATAGAGGTATTTAGTAGTAGGGGGTATTGCTCCAGGTTTAGCATGTAACCGTTTAGCTTAAGATTAGGGTTTAAATGAAGTGGTTGTAAAATACCAAACAAGTGTGAGAGGTTCATTGATTTAAAAATTGTCTGTAAGGATTTTATGCTAAATATTATGTTTTTTTGTGTGTTTTAGGGTCCCTAGGTTATCTTCATTTAAGAATGGGAGGGCGGCAGGGTTGAATTTTAACGTTTTAATATAATTATTATAAAGAGACATCCAAGGTGGGGCCCATACCGGATTATTCTTCTTGTAGGATGCTATTTTAAAAATTCTACTAGCGTTAATAATCTCATAATAGGTTTTAAAATCCGGTAGGCCCAGTCCCCCCTGTTCCTTAGGACAGATAAGCTTTGAGTAGCTAATCCTGACCGATTTAGGGGCCCAGATAAATTTAGAGATAGTTGTTATAATTTTTTTAAAAAAATTGTTATGGAGAGTGTTAGTAGTTGCTTGAAATAAGTAGAGAAGCCTAGGGAGAATATTCATTTTAATCACTGTTGTTCTGGCCAAAAACGGGAGCGTGAGCTTAGACCATCTTATGATATCATTTTGTACGTTTGACCAGTACCTGACTACATTGTCTTGATAGTAACTGTGGTTACCTTGCGAAAATTGAATACCTAAGTATTGTATTTGATCTTTGAATTTGATCTCTGTAGATAGTGTAATGTTAGGTAACCTCGAGTGGATGTTTAAAGGGAGTATTAAGGATTTTTCCCTATTTATCTTATAGTTTGCGAGGTTAGAGAATCTTTTGATAGAAGCCAGTATTTTACTTAGGTCAGAGCTGGGGAGGGTGAAATATATGTTCAGGTCATCTGCGTATGCCGATAGGGAAATCTTTAAGTTATATATATTAGGGGGGTGGTGAAAGGTAGCTTGTTTGATAAGCATGAAAAGTGGTTCCAAATATAAGTTAAAAAGGAGAGGGGAAAGAGGGCAACCCTGCCTAACCCCATTAACAATTTTGATTCTGTTAGATATATGTTTATTGATTTGTAGGGTGGTATATGCTGTAGAATAGAGAATTTTTAATTTGTTTATAAAAGAGATTGGGATATTAAAATATGGTAAGATAGTAAATAAAAATTTAGTACATAGTCGAACGCCTTTGATGCATCTACTACTAAAGCATATATCGGGTGTTTTTTTAAGTTAGAATGATGTATCAATGCTTCAAAGAGTAAGGTCTGATCATTAGTTTGTCTACCTGGAATAAAACCCGATTGTTCGGGAGAAATAATATATGAGATAACGGCCTTGAGCCTATTGGCCAGGATCGTGGCTAAAATTTTCATGTCTAAGTTAATCATGGAGATGGGTCTGTAGTTCCCCGGATTTTTTGCGTCTGTATTATGTTTGTGGATGAGGACGGTTCTAGAGGCATTCAAATGGATATCTTTAAACCCATTACAGATAATATAATTATACAATAACTTTAAGATTTTCGCTATTTTCATATTAAAAGCTTTATAAAATTCTGCTGTAAAACCATCTGGGCCGGGGGATTTATTGGGTTTAAGGTTTTTTATTACAGAAATAATTTCTTGTGTATTAATATCCCTCTGTAGAAATTTATTTTGTTTCTCTGTTAGTTTGGCAAAGGTTAGGTTATTAAGAAAGGAATGCATTTCTGTTTCATCAATCATATTCTCAGAGGGTCCATATGTTTGGGAGAAGATATCTTCAAAGATTTTAATAATTTGAGTAGGTTTCTGGTAGTCCTTGCCTTGGAATTGTATTTCTGGTATAAAAGTAGAGGATTTAGATTGGTTGATCACTCTGGCCAAAAATCTAGAGGGACTATGTATTACATCTGCGTATAATGCTAAGGATTTAATCTCATGTAAACTTAGGAAAAGCACCAACACTACACTTTTATGTACAAATGTGTACAACAGCCCAGTATCTTTCACTATCAAAGTACCCAGCACTTCCCCTACACACAAATAGTTAAAACACACCAGTTCCTCAGAGCTTAGTCAGTGATTCCACCAATAAAATGGAAGGGAGGAGAGAGAAATTCCATCAGTTTACCAGGAAGTCTGACAGGAAGCATCAAGGATGTTCGATGAAGAAGTTGAACAAAGTACACTTAAATGCTAATAATTACATCCAAGGTACCAAGGAAGTCCAAGAGTAATGAGGTTGTTTAACCCCCCCCCCAAAAAAAAAAGGAGCCATATAACTAGATTAATGTAGAAAGCAACTGCAAGTCTCCTAAGTGAGAAGTGGAAGGGAAGAGTCAGACAGATGAAGAATATGTGTTGTTTTAATGCAATATGTAATAGAGTAAAGCCATGCTCAAGGAAATAGCAATATAGACATTTTCTGTGAGAAATCTGAATCAAATAGAATTAAAAGTATTCACAAAGTCATGCTGCAGTATAATCATGTTAATAAGCATTAGGGTGTAAACATTTTGGAATTTCCAGGATGTATTTTAGAGCTTGCAGTTACAAACCAACAGCATTAATCTAGTTGTTAGTCTGTTTATTTAAGAAAGCTTGGTAATGCCAAGTGCCAGGAATGAGACAACTTGTGGATTTGGTGGTCTGCCATTCCCAGCCATTAGGCTGTATTATGTGCTTTTTTCATTTGTATGTACAGTGCTTCCTTACAATTTGTATCTGTTTTGGTGGCACTTCTATGTTTAGCACTTTGATTAGAGCTAGAACTGTCTTCTCCAATATATTGGTTCTCTACGAGATACCTGGATATGGGGACGACACAGTTCTAAGGCTTATTTGCATGTTATGACAACATAAAACTATAACATCAATGGCTGTAATTCATTTATGGTGGTGATGCAGGAAGAGGGTGGAGGAGATGCATATCCACGTTTTTAAGTAGCAAGATAACCCTAGAAGAAGTTTACTGCTTATGGACTCCATTTGTTTGGAAAGTCTAAGAAGTTATTATTACCTTTGTTTTCTTTAAGAAACCCCAATGCACTCTGAAATTATTTCTGGCTCTGTCTTGTCTTCCACCTTCTCATGTAAACAACAATTTTACATGATCATAAAATTAAATGTCTGACTACTGCATTCTAGAGTCAGTATCTGACAGAAAAGCCGCAGTACTCCCAATTTATGTGTTGATGTGGTTCTACCATATAAAGTCTGTCACATTTTGCATCAGTTGTCTTATAGTTTATGGTTCAAAATAACCTGAGGGAATGAGTTTATGCCATGAGACTTTCACACCACACAATCTTTTTGTAAATGTTTTATTAAATCCATGGCACAGATAAATGTAGCATTTCTCTGCCTGAGGTCATGTAAGGGTACTGTCCATAGACTTTATCGGACACCTCTTTGGAGAAGTACAACTCCATCCTTTGCAGTCTATGGAAGTCTGTCATGTTTTACTCTCATTTGATGTCTCTGAGGTTGAAGAACAGCATTAAACCTCAGTGACATCAGTGCAGGGAAAATTAATTTTTCAAAGTTATTTTAATAGCTGGAAAATAAAAACACCTCTGTAACAAGTATGTAGATTTGTTCCATGTATGGTGCTATAACAGGTAAGTCATAAAATATTGACAAAACAATTTAAGGTTAGTATTGTTGCATTAGCACATCATGTAGACCTCCATTAAAGACGTGGTTTATAGGTTCATGGGTTCATAGGTTTATACTAGGCTAATGACCATGAGGTGTTTATAAGCCTAGCAATACAACCCAAATGTATCCCATGTTCCTTAGAGGTTATTTTAAGAGGTTTGTGCTAGTTAAAGCATGATTGTATGGCTGCCTGTCCATCAGAGACATAGGTGCCAAACCAGGGGCGAATTTTTGATTTTTCATCAACTGGTCCAGGTTGCGCTTGGATATGGTTAGGGAAGGGCTCAGCTTCACATGGATGGGAAGTCCAATCCAGAGAATGGAGATTCTCTATGATAGGAAATGGCTACTTCCAGCAATAAGACATGGTTACTTCAGGTTTCTCTAGTGAAAAATTTGCATTAATTCAGTTAGAATATAATCTTTACTGAACATAATTCAGCATAAAAGTTGTGGTTATGATCGTATTCATCTGCAAGCATGAACACTTGTGGCTTTTATGGATAGAATGGTGTTGCAGTAGGCATTAAAAACTATTTGTTGGTTTTGTGTTGAATTTTTAACAACAATGCCCACATCACATGTCTTTGTTACTGTGACGCCCGTGCAGTGGCCCAGCACTCAAGGAGCCTCCATCCTCACCACTAACACCAGTGAGAGGTGTCACATATAGGAGGAAAGGATAACCAATACACACAGTAAAGTGCAATTTCCCTTAAGAGCACACAGAGATCACAGTCAATCCAGGGCTGATCGCTCCCTTGCTCTCCAGGTCCCCAATAAGACTCCCCACTGGCAGAGCTATAGGGTCCAGATCTCAGCCAGATGGGCAAGCTAAAATCTCCAGCACCCTCTCTGTCCAACCAGTGCTTTGTGTCCCTGCCTAAGTAGCTGACACACACACACATACACACACACACACACACACACACACACACACACACACACACACACACACACACACACACACACACACACACACTTTGAGAAGAGTTTATACAACCACACAGACACTCCTGGGGAATGCTGGTAGTACCAGCTGCCACCACCCACTAATATTTATCAGCTACTCAAAGGCCCTTAAAAGGGTGTCCAATTATTACTGTGCAGTATTATTATCTAATTGGTAGAATAGTCCAGGGCTAAAGCTATAAGAGTGGCTTTGTACCATTTTGCTAAAAGCATGCAAGTACTCTAAAGAGCTTAAATTATCTCTACAAAAACAGCTACAGTTGAAAGGGTTTTAAAATATTTAATAACAAATAGTCAAAACACAAGACAATACTTTTTGCTACACAGTGCTAGTCAAGTGTTCAGTGATCACAGAGAAATACTTAAAATAATTCAGTAGTACAGTTCTGACATCACAGAAAAACACTGAGGCTAATCGTTCAAGTTTCTAGCTAATTCTAAGAGAAAACACAAGTCTAAGATAAACTTACATATAGAGCAAGACAGTGCTGATGAGTTGGATGGTCAAAACAAAAATGCTTAATGCTCTCTGATTCTCTGTTTTTAAAATCACATTCCTGGTTCACATTACATCATTCTTCACACTTCCCTGGGTTCCCAGGCCAACAGAAACTACATTTACATTCTTCACCTCTGGGCAGAAACCAGAGCAATAAAGGACATTTATGTATGCAAATTCTGGCAATTAACTCTGGCGTTAATACAATAGGCAGGATGCCTCTCTCTAGACTTACTGACTCCGAGTTTTAACATCAAAGGGTCACAACATGCTTTACTTGGTCAGTAGAGTGCACTGTTGTTACATTTTTTCCAGTCCCACATGTAACGCTATTTTTACCATTTAAGACAACAAGCCTGTGGTTTACATTAATATTTACAGATGACAGAATTATCTCCAAAATTCTATCTGGCTAGGCTGGCAGCCTTCACGTATCTTCACCCAATCTTCACATATCCCCCCCCCCCCCGGAGAACTCAAGCTAGTTTTTCAAGTGACCCTTGAGAAACGCTGCTTGAGGGAGTTAGGTCTATCTGAGTATACCTTACCCCATTCCCTGTCTTGAGAGCCCATTTGCATTGGCATTTCTAATCCCACTGCGGTTTTACACGGACATATCATATGCTTGCAACCCCAGGCTCCATCTTAGCAACTTGGCATTTTGCTGGCTGGCTCTGTTTAATCATGTTAGGGGGTTGTGATCTGTCATAACAGTAGATTTCCTTCCATACAGATAAGGCTGAAGTTTCTGCAGTACCCACACTATGGCTAGACATTCCTTTTCTGCAGCTGCATAGCATTCCTTCCTGGGTTGGAGCCTATGACTGAGATAAACTACTGGGTGCTCTTCTCCCTCTGAAGAAGTCTGGCTAAGTAATGCCCCCACTCCATGGTTAGAAGCATCCACCCGCACAACAAATTATTTGCTGTAATCTGAACTGGCTAACACAGGGGGTCCTCCCAAAGCTTCTTTAAGCTTCTGGAATGCCTGCTCACATGCTGGGGTCCACAGTACCTTATCTGGCCTGTTCTTCCTTCTCAGGTCTGTGAGGGGAGCAGCTATGGTACTATAACTGGGGACGAACTTTCTGTAGTACCCTACTGTCCCTAAAATTGCTCTCACCTGCTTTTTAGTAACAGGTGCTGGCCATGCCTGAATGGCTTCCACTGTGGCAGGTTCTGGCCTTATCTTACCACTCCCCACTCTTATGTCCTAGGTAGGAGACCTCTGCCATACCCACCTGACATTTGCTCGGCTTAATGGTCAACCCTGCCCTCTGTAGTCTGCCCAGCACCTCCCTGACATGCTGAAGGTGCTCTGGTCAGGAATGGCTGTAGATGGTAATATCATCTAGGTAAGCAAGGGCAAACCATCCTGCTCCTGCTAGGATATGATCTACCAGCCTCTGGAAAGTTGCTGGGGCATTCTTCATTCCAAAGTACATCTTTGTGAACTCAAACAAGCCAAAAGGAGTCACAAAGGCTGACTTCTCTCTAGCACTGGGAGTCATCATAGGTTCATAGGTTCATAGGTTAGTACTAGGCTAACTGCCCTTGCAAGCCATTTTAAGCCTAGACAATTATCCCCTGTGAGATTCAAACTCTGTACCTTGTGTTTGTAAGGCAAACACCTTAACCATTAGACCACCCTCCCAGTCAAGGGCACCTGCCAGTAACCCTTGGTAAGATCAATGGTTGTAAGATACTTAGCCCCACCCAGCTGCTCTAGGGCCTCATCTGTCCTAGGGATGGGGTAAACATATGACTATGTGTGACTGTTTAATTTCCTGTAGTCCACACAGAATTAGTGCTGCCATCCTTCTTTGACACCAGCACCACTAGGGAGGCCCAGGGACTGTTGGACTCTTGAATCATCCCTAGTTCCAACATCTCCTGTACCTCCTCCCTCAGAGTCTGTTTGAGTCTCTCAGGCACCCTATAAGGTGCCTGCCTAATAGGCCTCTGGGGTCCTGTATCCACCTGGTGCTGCCCCAGGTGGATGCACCCTAGTTTCCCAGTGAACATGTCCCCAAATTCCTGCAACACTGCTTGGATTTCTCGAACCTGGTTAGGCGATAACTCCTGGGACATTGCTCCCCCTTCCACTGAGGTGTCAGCTCGAGCCTCACTGAGGAGATCATTCTCCAGATCTCCCTCAGACTCCTTCTGCAATCCACTGCAAATGCTCAGCACAAGGGCCTCCCTATCATGGTAAGGTTTCATCATGTTAACATGGTACAATTTGTGCCCCTGCCTTCTGCCTAGCAGTTCCACCATGTAATTAACATCACTTACCTTTCTTACCACCTTGTAGCTTCCCTCCCAAGCTGCTTGCAGCTTGTTATGTCTGACAGGAATGAGAACCATTACCTGCTGCCCCACAGCATACTCTCTAGCTTGAGCATTCCTGTCATACCACACCTTTTTGCATTGTTGGGCTGCTGCCAGGTTCTCCTGGGCCAAGCCCATGAGTTCCCTGAGCCTTGTCCTGAGGTTTAGGATGTATGCCACAACAGACTCCTTGTGAGACACACACTCACCTTCCCACTCATCTCGAATTAATCTAGAGGTCACTTCACCCTCTGCCCATGCAGCAACTCAAAGGGTGAAAAACCTTCGGATTCCTAGGGAACCTCTCTGTAAGCAAACAACAGATGGGGCAAATATTTGTCCCACTCCCTCTTAAACTGATCTGCAAATGCTCATAGCATGGACTTGATTGTAGAGTTTAACCTCTCAACAAGACCATTAGTCTGGGGACAGTAGGGGGTGGTCTTCATGTGCTTCATCCCACAGGACTTCCACAGACAAGCCAGCAGGTCTGACATGAAGTTGGCACCTCTGTCAGTCAGTATCTCTTTTGGGAAACCTACCCTGCTGAAAATCTCTACCAATGCATTTGCCACCTTTTCTGCCTCAGTGGAGGACAACGCCACTGCCTTAGGGTATCATGTAGCATAATCCACTACCACTAGGATGTACATTTTCCTTGTGGAACATGGGGTACTCAGAGGGCCCACAATATCCATAGCTACCCTCTGAAATGGCTCCTCAATCACAGGCAAAGGCATCAAAGTAGCTCTTACCTTGTCTCCTGCCTTGCCTACCTTTTGGCACTGCTCACAGGTCCTGCAGTACCCTGTTACATCTCTGGAAATTCCAGCCAATAGAAGTTCTGCATAATATGCCTCTTTGTACGTTTTATGCCCATATGACCTGCACCATCTAGCTCTTAATGCTGCTAAAACCAAACTCATGATATTTACTCCTTCAAAAACTAACATAGATCATAAATCATTCTCCATCTACAGCCAAAATAACATTCCCCTTGAGCTTGTATCAGAAACCAAACTATTAGGAGTCCAAATTGATGACAAGCTTAAATTCCATTCCCATCTACTACAAAACATAAATAAAATCCACCAAAAACTTGGCATGCTCCACTGTCATAATCATTTCCTCAGTTCAGCTACCAAGATTACTCTCTCAACTACATTTCTCTTACCCTCCCTATGGAGCACCCCTTCTTACTAACCTACAATCTTCCCTCAAAACCAAACTATCCTCTTGTTACAATAAAATTGCCAAATTTGCCACTTCTAACAAATCATCAACACACCAGTGTGAGCCACTCCACAAACTGAAATGGTTAGAACTACCCAACTACCTCTCATATACCCAACTCACATATGCTCACAAACTGATTTTCCAGCCATCCCTCTGCCCCTCACTCTCTTCTACCTTTAAAATGCACCACACACAAAGGCATCTAAGATCAAACAATAAAAACCTCATAGAAATTCATAGACCCCTCCACCCTCCTGGACAAAACCTCCTGTCCTTCTCACTAGCACGCTTATGGAACTCCCTTCCTCCCTCTATTCGTACCATCACAAGCCTCCCATCCTTCAAAAAATCACTCCACTCTTATCTATCCTCCACATGGCAATGCTCCTGCTCTCCCCCTTCGTAACCTACTGTTTACTCTAGTAACTTTTTCTCTTCTGACTGTCTAAACACCAGGTAGCATTACTGTTGGCCTACCTGTATACTACCCTAACTCTGTTCAATAAAAAAAAAATAGATATGTTGTTATTCTTATTACCTGTGTTTTTAGCTGTCTCTGCATGTTTAATTACATAAAATGTACTATGTTTAACCCCATCAAATGTATATACATATCCTCACCTTTGTGTAATTTGTATGTGGAGCTTTTTCTCAATGTTTAACCCCATGTAATGTAGATGTATATCCTCATCTTTGTTTAATCTGTATGTGGAGCTTTTCTCCCAAGGACTCCATTGAAAATGGGTTCTTCGAGCCCAATGGACTATCCTGATTAAACAAATGCAAAATAAAAAAAAAATAAAAAAAATAAAAAAGGGAATATCATGGGCTATGGCTAGAAGTGCCAGATGGTATGCTGTAGTCACTACCAACTGCTGTACTCTCTCACTTTCTAGCCCTCCCTCAGGGGTCTACTCACTGCATAGTAACCCTTTGTCCCACTATACAGATTCCCCCTTTTCTTGTGAATCAGGTGCCTCCCTAGCTACCTTCCTCAGGCCTTGCAATGTAGGGTCTGAGAGCTGAGCCTGTCTCAACTCGCTCCTTGTAACCCTTCCCAGCTCGCCTTCCACAGTAAGTCTGGCATCCTCTGACAGTGGTGCCTCACTGTCAGCATGGGTACTACTACTCACCTCTACCTTTGCAGTTACTCTGTCCAAGGGACCATCAGTACCCCCAAGCAGCTGTGGCTCACCTTCAGTCTCACTGCTACAGGGTAGCTCCCTCTCTAAAGTAACCACCTCACCAGTCCTGGCTGCAAGTATGCAGTCTGTCTGGATCTCCCCCAGTCTGCCAGATGTACCTGCTTGTCTCCAAGCCTGAGTGCGTGTCACTGCACAAGCACAGGGTACTGCACTATCAAAATCATTCCCTATCAAGGCATCTGCAGGTATATCCTCAAACACACCTACTTGCTGGCTTCCTTTTCCACCCTCCCAGTCAAGGTGAACCCTAGCCAAAGGCATTTGGAATGGGATCCCTCCTAAAGCCCTGACTGGAGTAAACTGTCTAGGCAAGTAGTGCTCCTCTGTAACCATTGCAGTCTTTATAGTTGTTATATCAGAGGCTGTGTCTCTCTGGGCAATGGCCTCTTTGGTATTCACTACAATAGGATATAACCTCTTGTAGTAGTTTGGTACCCTTGTTGTCCCAAGACAACCTACTATTGGCATTTTGTCTTTCCCATTTGCTGGCTCCCTCACCTTTTGTTCCCCCACCTTGCCTCTGTAGACAGCTGTATGTCACATGGCCCCTTCTGGTTGCATTCAAAACATTTAACCCTAGCTCCTGGATGTGTACCTGGACTAGTGGCTTCTCTTGCTACTGGCAGATTCTGTTGGGGCAGTCTGTGCTGCCCATCTTGGGTTCCTTTAGACCCATGAGCAGTACTGGGGGTCCCTCTTTTGTGCAGGGCCGCCCTGCTTTCCAGGTATAGGTCTCCCTTCTTCCCCAACTCATCTGAAGTAGCACATTGTCTATCAGCTAACCAGATCCTCATGTCCTCAGGTAAAGTGCAAAGGACTTGTTCCCTCACCAAATGGTCTGCCAGCCCTTCAGAAGTGGTGACCTGACATCCACTTACCCACCTATGGAAATAAGTGCTCAATTCAGCAACATATTCACACACACTTTCATCTGCCTTGCGTCTATGCTCACAAAACATTCCCTATATGTTTCAGGTGTTAGCTTAACCAATTCTAACAAGTGATTTTTAATAGCAGTATAATCAAAACATGCAGCGTCAGACATTTTTGACAAAACAGTTACAGCTTTACCATGGAGTAAGGGGGTCAGGAACTGTACCCAGAGCCTTTGGTCAACACTATACTGTTTGCATACCCTCTCAAACATATGAATGAAACTATCAAAATTATCCCCTGCTTTAAATTGCAGAAAAAATTTACTGACCTTTTGTGCTTCTGGGGTCCAGTTACTCCCTTCCCCATTACCTCCATGACTCTGGTGAAGAGTCAGCATTTCCCTCTCATGCCTCTTCTGCCACTCCTTTTCCTCGGCTTCTATCTCCAAATGCCTGGCCTCCAACTCAAGTCTCTTTAGCTCCAGATGGATTTTTAAGTCCTCTGCAGAAAAGTTGAGCTTTCCATTCTCCAAGGGTATT
Organism: Protopterus annectens; assembly: GCF_019279795.1. Classification (NCBI taxonomy): domain Eukaryota; kingdom Metazoa; phylum Chordata; order Ceratodontiformes; family Protopteridae; genus Protopterus; species Protopterus annectens. The sequence continues at coordinate 929,475,153 of NC_056748.1, read as the reverse complement.
ATATCTCCTCTGCCAGTCTGATTGTCCTCCTGGTTGCTGTTTTCTGATGCCACTGCAATCAGGTCTGCCTTAGGTTTCTTTGCACCAGTCCCGTAGCTTGGCACATCTCCGCCAGCTGGCTCCTTGTCAGCTTTCCATACTCCTCTGCTGACGTGCTGCCAGCTCACCCTGACTAACTAAGCTAACAAAAGAAATAAAACAATTGTGATCTGAACTCAGAGTATTCACTACGTGGTTGATTTAGAGTACAAAACACCTTCAAAGTTCACTGTACACAAGCTACAGGAATTCACTCTGCCCACACCACTACAAGCCAATTAGTATTTGTCAACCAATTAATATGTGGTGTGGATATCCCACCACTGCCAAACAATTAATATGTAATGCCCGTGCCCTGGCCCAGCAGTCAAGGAGCCTCAATCCTCACCACTAACACCAGTGAGGGGCATCTTATATAGGAGGAAATGATAACAAATACACACAGTAAAGTGCAATTTCCCTTAAGAGTGCACCGAGATCACAGTAATTATGGGGCTGGTTGCTCCCTTGCTCTCCAGGTCCCCAATAAGACTCCCCACTGGCATAGCTATAGGGTCCTGATCTCAGCCTAGTGGGCAAGCTAAAACCTCCAGCATCCTCTCTGTCCAACCAGTGCTTCGTGTTCCTGCCCAAGTAGCTGACACACACACACACACACACACACACACACACACACACACACACACACACACACACACACACACACACACACACATTGAGAAGAGTTTATACAACCACACAGACACTCCTGGGGAAGGCTGGCACAGGCTCTCCAGCTGTGCCCCTTTTTCCCAGACTATACGGTAGTAGCAGCTGTCACCACCCAATACTATTTATCAGCTACTCAAAGGCCCTTAAAAGGATGCCCAATTATTACTGTGCAATATTATTATCCATTTGGTAGTATAGCCCAGGGCTAAAGCTATTAGAGTGGCTTTGTACAATTTTACCAAAGGCATGCAAGTACTCTAAAGAGCTTAAATTATCTCTACAAAAACAGCCACAGTTGAAAGGGATTTCAAAATATTTAATAACAAATTGTCAAAACACAAGACAATACTTTTTACTACACAGTGCTAGTCAAGAGTTCAGAGATCACAGAGAAATACTTAAAATAATTCAGTAGTACTGTTCTGACATCACAGAAAAACACTTAGTCTAATCTTTCTAGTTTCTAGCAATTTCTAAGTGAAAACACAAGTCTAAGATAAACTTACATATAGAGCAAGACAGTGATGATGAGTTGGATTGTCAAGACAAAAATGCTTTATGCTGTCTGATTCTCTCGGGTTTTTAAAATCACATTCCTGGTTCACATTACATCATTCTTCACACTTACAGAGCAAAAAAGGACATTTATGCATGTAAATTCTGGCCAGTAACTCTGGCGTTAAAACAATAGGCAGGATGCTTCTCTCTAGACTTACTGACTCCGAGTTTTAACATCAAAGGGTCACTACATGCTTTAGTTCATCAGTAGAGTGCACTGTTCTTACATTTTTTCCAGTTCCACATGTAACACTATTTTTACTATTTAAGACAACAAGACTGTGGTTTACCTTAATATTTACAGATGACAGAAATATCTCCAACATTCTATCTGGCTAGGCTGGCAGCCTTCACCTATCTTCACGCAATCTTCACAGTTACATAAAGCATATTCCAATCATCATACATAAGCCTGATTTGTAAAGACAGACAGCTGCAATGGGTCAGTACAGGTAAATATAGAGTTTAAAAGACATTCATAAATAAAAAAATCTCTACTCTTAGCGTAAGTGGTTTGTGCTCACCATGCATGTTGGGTGTGTTAAGTGCCATCTCATCTAATTCACAAGCAGATTTTTGTAATACTGACCCACAGGATAGAAGGTGCTGTGATGCTGTGTTGTTGGGTAAAATATTTGGTGTACCTTTAAAAAACAGGAGACATAGTGCATCCTTTGATTATGCAGGCTTAGCACAAAATTAAAAAAAAAATGTAAACTGTATTAAGGAAAAAAATAGCCCATCTGCAGGACAGCATGGTGACTAATGCTTCCAGTGTATTTAAAAATATGTTTGGGCTCATCTGCTGAATTTCTTGGTGACTGATACAGTGTCCTCAGTATGATAGCAACAAGTTGTGTACTGAGGACTCTGCAGCTCAGGGAAGGGTTTGAGGCAGCTTTATTGAGCATCTTGCATCAAATTGGTATAAGAGCAGCACTGAGGCCTTCTTGCAGAATATCAGTTAAGCAGCATAAACATTCTGATGAATGCCATTGCTGAGCTGTAACTATTCTCATTTAACTAATGTCAACCCTTGTAATTTAAGTAGCATTCAAATATACCATTTCTACGTTGTTGCTGTACTATGTACAATTCTGTGTACCCTTTAGTTTATGTATAATTTTTTGCTCATGTCTTGCAACGTGGTTCTGGGTCACAGCTGAAAATGGTCCGTCAACCAGTTCTCTTAACAGGTTATCAAACAAATAAGTAAATAAACAGTGCATATTTATGTTTTCTGGGATCTGACCATGATGTAATAGAGCATCTATTTGCTGCATAAATCAGAGTTAAGTACAATTTACTTATGTTTTTTATGGATGAGCAGGTTGAGTCCCTTCCCCCACAGGAACTGCAGCACCTGTTAATACTTTTTCTAAACATGGGTCTTCACCACACAGCTGTTCATTCATAGCCCTACTTCTGCTGCTAAATGTAGAAGCAGACTTATATTTCCGTTCGACACACATGCAAAATGTTCAGCAGTAATATAGACTGTTAAAAATTCCAGTCTTAGTGCTGAGACTAGATTACATATATGTTACTGAGCAGAAAAAAATATGACTGGTATTTACTGCATAATAAATTACGGCACCATAAATTTGTTGTGTTTTTTCCTAAATATGACTGTTAAAATTTAATAAACTACACAGTACCATTGTGACTATTTATCATAAAATGTTACACAACTACTAATATAATTGACTAATCCTCTTGACTGTTCCTCATCATAATGAGTTATGATCATATCTACTTCTACATAAAACTACAACCCCCCCATTCAAGTACATAAAGTTAAAAACTCTTTTAAAGTAATTAATATCCTGTTTAAGCAGGGTGTAAACAATACTGCATTGAATTATTTCCCTCACCCATTCATGTAAGGAATGATGTCCACAACTTCATTGCCCCCCCCCCCCCCACTGACCCCTTATTATTGGGTTAATGTACTTATAGAGACATTCCTTCTACTCACATATCACAATTTACATTTTATTTAATATACAGTCCACAAAAGCAGTTTGTAATACCTCAGAATACAATAATTGATTTTGAGAAAAAAGTAGTGGTGCGCATATCATACTAATGAAGCTCATTTACCAAAGTACAGCTCCTGGTTAAATGTGCCAGTTGATGACATTTATGACATTTCATGCAGTCCATTTTAGAGTCATTCCCAACTCTTTTCAGAGTAGCTTAGTAAAGTCTTTAGACCGTTTTGCACAGCCTTTACCTAAAAAGTCAACTTCACTGTGTTGTTTTGGTGACTACGTTCCTGTTACCTTTTGTCCAGCTTTGGGTGTTACCTCCATTATTGCAATATATTCTTTAACTAGTTAACTAACTTGTTCTGCTATTTTGGAGTTCCCCTGTGACACTGTCATGTCCCTCAGGAAGTGATCGATTAACTGACTTGTTCTGCTGTTTTGGGGTTCCCCTGTGACACCGTCATGTCCACCAGGAAGTGATTACCACCAATTTGATGATTTTTAGATTATCATACATCTCTAGTTGTAGATACTTTTACACCATGTAAATGAGGTCAGTCATATGGGGCCTTGCTGATATTTCCATGAAGTACCCCCATGCATGGAGGTTCTCATCTCTTACAGTAGGTACAACCCAACTGCAGCCAATATCTTAGCCTTCAATTGTCATAGTTACTGGCATTTGAAGGGTCCAAATAATAGTAGGTTTCTTTTTTGCTTCCTCACAAAGGAATACATCAATAACTCTGGCCCATTCATCATTAGGCAATCCTTTCTTGGCAGTTCTTTCCAAAGTCAGTTGGAAGACATCATCATCGCTGGTGTTCTTTTTCTGTTTAAAGGAAATTTGAGTGGTGGTCAGTGTTCTCATTCTATTGTAGAAGTCTGGTGTTAGGATACAGCTTTTGCTAAAGTTCTAATCTGTTGCTGTAGGGCTGTAATACTCTAGAACAGTCTTTGTTTTATTTCTTCCTAAGCCGCCAATTCTTGCTAAAACTTTGCTGTATGGCTTGCTATGTGGCGTATGACTTGTTGTGTGGCAACACTGTGTTGCACAGTGGTCTGTATATCAGCTGTATGCTACTGTAGTTTGGCCTGCATAGCGGCAGAACTCTGCTTTCACTGATGGTTTCTTTTCCCTTGCTGCTTGTTGTTCCAGGTTAATTTTCTGTAGGGTTGCTGTAATTTTGAAAATGGCTTTGGTTACTTTTTCCAAGTTTCTGATGTAATTGAAAGCCTTTCCAGATATTTAGATTTACAGTTAATGGAAAAGCCTCATTTGTTTTTGAGAAGCAGCACTTCAGTCTGTTATAGAAAACAACTGATACCCAATTTATAAGTAAACACTTCTGGTACATTTTCAATCCAACAGTTGAAGCATCATTTCCAAATTCTCTGGTGCTGGAGTAAGTAGCTAGGGTCGTTTATGCTCACACTGAAATACCATTAGTAGTGTATTTATCTCTCTGGGCCCATTCTCTGGAAAAAAAGCACCTAAAGTCTCATAGAATAGTATTCATTAGTACATACCAGAAGTTAGAAAAGTCATGCACTCCACACACTTTTCTCTCTCTTTGTTTATGAGAAACATGTAAAGCACTTCAAACAGTCTTGTACTGGGCAGCTGAAATAAATTGGTTTATTCCAATTCTTTAAAATGAAACAACTCCAAACGTTAGTTTATCACATGCAAACAGAGGAACTGTTAATTTTTAATAGGACATTAAAGCTTGCATTGTGGTGAGCTATGTATAAAGATGGAAAGAGTTGGGAATTTTTGCTGCCATACAGACTGGTTGCTGTTAGAAAAGTAGCCCAGGCTTTCTCTGGGTTTTACCTATTTTTATCAGCAAGTCCACTCTCCCTGCACCCATATTTACACCAACACAATATAACAACATGCAACTGTAGTTCCTTTTACCTCCCATTCTGTTCCTCCTCTCTTGGATATCATCTTATCACTCTAATCTACTATACCCTCCTCTATCCCCCACTCTCCCCAAACAACAATTACATCTCATAAATGACTGAAATTCCCTATTTCACCATATCTGTATAATGCATTATATATTCAAACACAAACCAAAGGCACCAAAACCAGGAGGTCAAGAAAAATTACACAAAATGGTGGATCAGGCAAGCAGTTGTTTAATGCTCATAAACGCACTATAAATCCTTAGCGTTTTCATCCCAAGCACTTCATCGGATGATATAAACATACTGCTTAACCTTCCTTTTTTATACCCATAAACCCCCAACATTGATTTATTAATCAAACAAGTATATATTAATCAGTAAAGTCTTCTTTTGGCTTTTCCCGGTTAGGGGTCGCCACAGCTGAACTCCGGTCCGCTAATGATTGGCAGTTGATTTTATGTGCCGAATTGCCAGCCCTGACGCACAACCTTCAACAAAGGTACGCCCATTCACGCATGGCTCCATGCAGAAGACGCTCTAGCTGAGAATTGAACCGGACAGAGTCTTACTGTCAGGCGACAATGCTACCGCAGCACCACCACCGCGTAATACTATATATATTAATCAGTATTCTAATAAAATCCCATAACACATAAAATACAAAGTCCCATTAAGAAACTAAGGACCTTCAAGTTCTAAAAACTCAACAATAAAACAATATGTATATTGAAATAGCATATTGAGACTATGTCAAGTAAAAATATAAATACAGAAAAATGTATGAAGGTATGTTAAAAATATGTATGTGTTTAAGGTGTAGGTATAACACAGAAATACTGTATACAATACTGCCATCTAGTGGACAGGAACTTTCCACAAAGTCTATAATTTAGCAGCTCTCATTCTGAGTATAGGCACAATGGAAATGTGCTCGTTCAAACCCGGGGGCCTATTTGCTTCTAAAACCAACTGCAAAAAAGTTCCCTGAACTCAGCCTTGTTTTCCTAGGGACCTCTTCTCGGAGCTTTATCCACTTTTTCTAATACAAAAAAATCCCCAAGTGGTGTTGGTACAGGTTAACGAATGTTTACACAGGACATTTTTGGTGTCCTTATTTCTTATTTCATTAAGGTGTTCATATATCTGCCTTTTTAACTTCCAGA